>NC_056726.1:703726536-703761536 GCF_019279795.1 Protopterus annectens
TGTGGTTAAGGTGTACTTTTGCACATGATAAACATCCCTGCCTTTACCGGGATTGTAACCGCAAATGCACAGATACAATGTGGATCCTGTAACCATTACATTGTTGACATTAACATTGTTTCTGCCTATTTCCTATTTAGATGATTTCTATGTGTAAACTAGGCTAAGCAAAGGGCGGGAGCCCCCAAACTCACTCAGCTTCACATACTCTTGAAATAATAACATATAACAAATGTACTGTGAGACAATACATTACATTCCTAACTACATTAGGCATAGCCCCTCACTGACACACTTCAAGGGAAACCTTGTTATGTGAATGGGTAACACACTATACACCCCTGGGATCATGTGTCCCAGAACCATACAGCCAGGGGGTGGGGGAGCCTATCCAGTTTGATAGCTGCAAGACCTGTTGGGGGAATTGAATGGTGTGAAATTGTCACATTAACATGCCCGCTTTAGATCACTAAGTGCCCCTATCGCCCTCCACAACCCCAGTCTTCAACAGCTTTCAGCAACTCTGCCAGGAATTGCTTCATTGGTTATGCTTGACAGAGGCTCAGTTACTTCATCAGTGGTGCGGGGAAGGCCAACACACTGTTGCTCTAATTGCCCTTGGGCAGATAGATAGTAGGCTATCTGTGAACCTCTAATGTGCAGGCCATCACAGCCATAATATGTGAATAAACAGACCTTCAGATCACAGTATACAGTGTGAACTCACCATGTAGTCAGAAAACAGTTAAGTACATCAAGAACATACAGAACACTGATACTTAGTCACTCCAAAAGCTTATCTTGGAAGCTAGAAGACTTGTATAAGTTTAAGGCTTTCTATTGCTTACCACTAGGTTACCTACAGGGGAGATGTAAAGCAAGCACAGATGGGGAACATGCATGCATTGATACCATACCGGCCTATGTGTCAGCCTTATGCTTTGGAATACTGGACAAGGCTATTGGCACCCCCATTGTGCCTTATTTAGGAGAGTCTTGAAGGTGAATACCAGCTCCGTAAACAACACATTAGCAGATTCAATGAGGTTTATGCTACTCAACACCAGGGGTTGTGATCACAACATGCATGCACTCACAGCACTCCTCAGGATGGACAACATCAACATCTGTGCATTAACTGAAATCTGTCTTAAGGCTCCTGAAAGTACACCAGCACTACCAGACTACAACCCATACCACACATTTCAGCCACAGAACATGGACTGACAGAAATGGAGGGGCTGTATCCATATTCATCAGGGATGCCTACACCTCCAGGTTAGTGGGGCAGCATGATACCTCTGTGATCATCCATGTGCAGCTAACATCAGCCACAACTGCAATGTGGAATATGGCCTACTACAGATCACCCTCCATGACCCAGGACCTCTATTCCACCTACCTAGAGACAGTGGAGAACACAACAGTCCTAATGCACACCCTGGCATTGGTCGATGTCAACAACCATACCATTAACTGGGAAATGTACTCTGGTACTCACTTCCAGGACCAGCGCTTCCTGGAATATATCACCTTATTTGCCGTGTATCAGGTGATAACCTCCCTAACGTGGGGTGGAAACTACTAGATATGGTCATCACCAACATAGGCAACAGGTGCACCACAGTGGAGGTTCACCGGTCACTGGTTAGATCTGACCATGAATTATTCACTGTTTCCACACCTTAGCATCTTCCCCACCCATGGATACCACAGTGTATACCTTTCCTACAGCTAAATTTACACTACTAGTGACAGGGATGGGGGGTTTCACAGCCCCCACGATAAGGGGAAACACTGCTCAAGATACAGACAGATTTACAAATGCAGTCTATAAGCACCTACACGGATGTATGGATCGTTCCATCGCTGGTAAACCAAGACTCACTCCTCCTAGACAAGGACACTGGTCTGGTGGACCTCTGCAATAAACAGGCTATACTACAGACGTAGCACAGTGTTCCAGACACACAGCAAATCCCACAAAGGGCAGACATCCATGACCACTATTAGTATGATACGTAAGTCCCTCATGAAATCATCCAAGGCTAACATCAGCAGGAGAATACTCAAGGATTTGAAAGATAACCACAAAGCCTTCTTTGGCTATGTCACAGATCTGCATGGTGACACACAGATTTGCACTGTGCCTGTGAAATGTAGCGCAAAATATGCTGACCCTACTGATATCGCCAACATCCTTGCAGATACATTCGGTGCATACTTCACCCCCTAAAGAGCCCACAACACTACCCGAAAGGTACAGTATCCCAATCATCAGAGACACACAAGTGGAAATGGCCCTCTCTAACAGCAGAACACAGCATCAGTGGAGGCAAATGTTGACCCAGACTGCATATTGCAAACTGTACAAGACAACCTGCCCCCCACCTAATTAAGCATTCCTACCTCAGCCTCTCCACAGGCTACATGCCCATACAATGGTGCGTGGCAATGGTTATTCCACTGCATTATGGTGAAATCACAACTGACCATAGTAACTACCACCGCATAAGCCTAACTAGCCTGGTCTGCAGTGGTATGGTTCACATCCTCATGGCACTCATTGACAATGACATTGGTAACCTTCGAACACGTGACCCAACCCAGGTCAGCTTGGTTGAGTGCAGTTCATGCCTACTGAACCTGTTTGACATCTTACATACAGTCACAAGGACATAGGATGACAGGGGAGGTGGTTCACACATACTACCTGGACCTCACCAAGGCTTTTGACACCATGCCCCACTCAGGTGTTATTGATAAACACACCAGCCTGTACATTCACCCATACGTCACAGGTTGGGTTGCCAACGGGCTTACACACAGAACCCATATGGTACGACTAGAGGTCTCCAGGTCCAACTCTTGAACAGTCATGACTGGTGTCCCACAGGACTCTGTTCTGCGAGCCCTACTGTTTGGCATATACATCTCAGATGTACAGGCAAACACAGGTGGACTATGGCAGACCATGTTTGGCAATGACTGCAAACCGGGAGCCATGATTGATAGTCCAGCTGACATGGACATCCCTCAAGGGGCCTCACAGAGAACGTTACAGGGTGCCAATGACATGGCCTCCAGCCAAGTGCCACTAACTGCATGGTCATTCCATTGTTGAATTGGCACCCACATATTAACACATGAGTGGCAGCCACTTTAATACAGACGAGGTAATGGGGTATCTGGGGACTAAGGTAGATAGTGATCTCCCCTGTGACAAATCATATCTCCACAGTAGTTAGGACATCCTTCTATGTAGACCATCTGACTACTAAAGGATTCCCATCTAGACATACTGGGTTATAGTGCCCCTTTACTCATCACTCATCATTTCCATCATAGGGTATAATAACCCATGTGGGATGTATCTCAGAGGACACGTCTAACAGCGGGGGGTCCACGAATGTACTTCACCAAGGGGAATACTGGCCTCCAACATATGGCCTATGCAGCCGGACTGAATAAACTCCGGCTTTACTCAGTGGCATCTCGTTTAACCTGAGATGATCTCCACTGACCAACACAGCCATGTCAAACTCAGGCTTGATGGATATGCTCCACCTATGGGAATCCATATCACAGTGGGTCACACAGTGTAGTGAGCTGACCTTGTCACAACAATAACCGGAAGATGCTGGAGGGACAGCTTCCTGTCACAGACACTCCCCATACTTTGGAACAACATCCCTAACTTCATTATACAGAGCCCCTCACTAATACTCTGCAAGAGAAACCTTGAAGGGTGGATGGGGAACAGTAGATGCACCCCAGGGATCCCGCCATTAGCTCTGCTCCACAGAGGGATGGTTAATGAATCAATGGTGTAGCAAAAGCTAACACATTTTGGCTGGCCTTATGAATGGCCTCTGGCAGTTGGCCAAGTACCTACCTATGAATCTATACATACAGTATCTGCATATGCTGATAGCTTAATTTACTGTTCAGGTGTTGACTTACATTGTGCCATTGGCTGTTGTGTGTGCAATAGTTGAGGGCTGCCTATGTTGGATGCACACAGTAGACTGCCTATACATGACAATTTACAGGTAGTCTTGTGTGTGTGCCATCCATTTTTACTGTGTGTGCAGGTAGAGGAAGGTGTCAGTCCCTAGGTGCCTACACTGTCAGTGTGTGTGCTATACATTCCCTGTTTGCCAAGGCATGGCCATACTGGGCACGCCTCTGTCTGCCTACTGGGGTTGGCTGAGGGTGTTCATGGTCTGAGTACCTCTGTGCCTGTGGGGCCCTTGGCAATGGTGGTGGTCTGTGAGGGCATTCACCATTCTCTACCTGCTGCAGCTGTTTCCGCAGGACCATATTGTGTAGCATGGCACACACTATGAAGATGTGGGCACATGTGTCTGGAGAATACTGCAGGGCTCCACCAGATATGTCCAAGCAATGGAACCGTGATTTCAGCATCCCAAACACATGCTCTATGATGATTCTGGTTTGTGCGTGTGCCTCATTATGGCATTCCTTCATGGGTGTGTGTGCATTTCTGATGGGAGTCATCATCCACGGTTCCAGTGCATAGCTAGCATCCCCCACCAGGTGGCCATTTGGGATGTCCCCCCTGGCAAATAACCAATACAGCTATGAGGCATGCCAGATGTGGGAGTCGTGATAGCTTCCAGGGTTGCCAGCACACGCATCCATGATAATGCCCTGGGCATTGCACATGACCTGGCAGTTGATGGAGGGGTATCCCCTTGTAGTTTATGTAGTGCCCACCCTGCTCACTGGGTGGCGACTTGATGTGTATGTGCGTGCAGTCTTTTGCACCCAGTACCTCCTGGTATTCTGCCACACAGTGGAGGAGACGCATATTGCTGGCCAACTCCTCCTGCGTTCGGGGGAAGTATATGTGCTCATTGGCATGTGGTAACATGGCATCCAGGAACTGGTGTAGTACCCTGGATGCTGATGCCTGTGAAATACCCATGATATCCCCAGTTGGTCTTTGAAAGGTACCTATAGCTAGTATTCTCAGGCTTAAAAATACCTTCGTATCCACTGGGATGGGTTCCCCTCTCTTTGCTCTGGCTCTGAGGCGTGGCTGGCACAGCTCCACAAGTTGCTGTAGGGTGTCACTGTCCACCCTGTAATGCTCTACTATCTCCAGATCATGTAGCCCCTGGTAGGTTACCCTGGGTCTGAACACTCTCTTCCTCCTCTGGTGCCTGCGGTGATCGTGTGCATCATCCTCTACAACACCTTCACTCTCCAACACATGCTGGTGGATCAAAGCTATGGCAGACCCTAACATGTACATAATAAAAGTTCCCCGCCTGTATACACCACTGATGCAGAGTGCATGGGAATACACAAATGTATGTGAGGTGCTTTCACACTTTATAGTATTGTGCTATGGATGCTGCTGATGTAAGTGGGTGTGCATGAACTCTTCCAACTGCTGCGTGTCTTAATTATGGGTTTTGCAATGAATACTGCAAGTGAGTGGCATTTACTGTGGAGATCTACTTGCCTGCCTTGATTAATCTGTTTCCCTTTAATTCACTTTTAGACCTGGATCCCCTCCCATTATCAGGCATGCATCCACCTGCCGTCTTTCTTGTTTTGTACTTTCCCTACCCAGTCATGGTGAAATATGCCTTGTAGCTGATATACTGCATATTGCCTTTGTTCTGCTTTGACACTTTGCTGTTTTCTTTGCAGTACAGCCCCTCCCCTTCCCTGTTCTGCAGGTAGTTGCTTGCAGCCTTGTTAGCTGTTGTCAATGGCCCACTGTAGGCTCCTAGGCGTTAATTAGTCATTTGTACTCCAATTTCACTGCTGCAGCATTTCCTTATTTCTTTCCTATATTCTTCCTGTTTCAGCTGCAGTGCGCGATGCGCATACCTGTTTACCGGGTTTAAGTGTGTTTTCATCTCCGTTCACATGCATACTCGGTTACCTTGTGTACTGTCAGCTAAGCATAGCTATGGGCAATTCAACACACCCCTATCCTGCAGATTTGCCTAGCTAGGGGCAGACTGGTTTAGCAATGCTCCAATGTGCTTACAGCAATGGCGACACACCCCTCTCTTGATGTCATTCTTATCTCAAGGGCACACCTCGGTGTTATAATGCTACGCTGTGAGGTGCATCCTTACACCAGCGGGGAATCTGCGATTCACTATTACTCCTCTCATTGCATGGCATTGCCTACTAATACCTAGCTACTGTGCATAACACTGTCACTGCCCCTTAGCAACCCTTCTGCCATGCCTGCCACTGACTATTACGGGGAAACCATGATATGTGTTTCATTGCGGTTTTATTCCATATTTTTATATATTCCTTGCGATCCCCTTTGCGCACCGCTGCCCTGCGCTTCCACGTTGCGATAGTGCAACTATATATATAAAATGTTAATTTTATATTTTGTACATGTTTTTTTATGCCAATGGCTATATATTTAGCCATTGGCATATATTAACATTATAATACATGTGTTTGGTTGGCTGTCATGGCTCCAATTTTATGTTTGCAAAAATGTAAACCGTTTTCTACGGTTGACATTTCTGCATGCTTACACTATGCCTGCACCACTTCCTGAATTGCTACATGCCTTCATTTGCATGCTACACTGCTGCACATGGGGTAATTAGCATACAAGGCTCAGGAGTTGTGCGGGCGTTGCGTATGCAGGTAGTGCACATGGAAACAGCTCATACCTGAATCACTCGGCGGCCATATTTGGTGTTAGATTGCTGATGCTACGCCTGCAACTGGCGCAAGCTTCATGAATCCCGGGGACTGTCTTTATATGGATCTTCCCTTGAGTTCATGACAGTTAGAGTGCATTGAAGGCACCTTAATGCTTCGAACGTTGGCCATTGTTGAGGGAGATAGGAACCAAATAGCCTAGGCTACTGCACCAGTGATATATTAGAACATCTACTGTTGCAGTAAGTTAGCTTTCATAACTGTATTTTCATGGAGCTGGTGATAGTAGTCGTCAGTGACTACAGTCATTTCATATATTCTGCTTTATTACTGTCCATATCTGCTCATTTCATTGCCTGACACATTTTCATTTGGGACATACATACAAGCTATTAGAAGTGTCAGGCACCTCACTTCACTAATATGGGAGACTGCTGCACACCCTCTACTGTAATGCCTTCCCTGGTAAGGTCAGACCACAAAAATGCTCTCCTTTGAAGTGAAGACAAAACCTGGGCCCCCAGCTGAACCTGGAATATTCAGGAACTATTCTAAGGCTAACCCCCTGCTATTAAGTGAGAAATTAGGAACATTCCAAGCATCTATAACCTCTAAAAACACTGCAGCCTATGCAGAACTTTTCACAGAGACCATGTACAAGCATGTTAATAGCTGCATAGAGGCAGCTGTACCCACCAATAAGAAGTACAGAACTAACTCAAAAAACAAGCTGCCCTGGTGGAATCACAAAATCAGTAGGCTGTATAACAGGAAGAAGAAAATCATGGCAAAAATTAGGAGGTGCAGCACCCATCAGGATAACATCACTCTCATCAAACTAAACAAACAACTCAGATGACAAATAATGTCTACCAAAGTCAAATTTGAGGTATGTTTGGCCTCCTAGGCCAAGGACAACCACAAAGCATTCTTAAGCTATGTCTGTAACCTCAAAGGCAGTACACAATTGTGTGCAGAGCTTATTGTAAATGGAGTCACCTGCACTGAGCCAGAAGATATAGCAAACCTCCTGGCTGATAAATTCATCTCCAACTTTATCCTCTCCCCCTCAACCTTCCCTCAGGAAATGTCATCAAATATAACTCCCCCTACTATCACTAGGGAACAGGTCCTTAATGCTCTCTCTAAGACCAAGAACACTACATCGATGGGCACAGACTATATCCCAGGATGCCTTCTAAATAGCATGAAACATTACCTATCAGGGCCTCTGGAATTACTATTTAACTGTAGCTTCCAAACAGGCTTCATGCCTTATGAATGGAGAAAGGCAACAGTCATCCCTCTGCACAAAGTTGGGCCATCTGCAGACCCTGAAAACTACAGACCCATAAGTCTCACTAGTCTTACATCTTATATGTAAAGCCATGGAAAGAATTATCATGGAGATGATCAAGAGAGATATAGTAAACCTCCAAACACAGGATCTAACCCATTCGGTTTCAAGGGCAGATCATGCCTACTCATCCTGGTGGACTTCGTTGAGTAGGTCACCAAAACAATAGATGAGGCTAAAATCATTCACACTGCCTACCTTGACCTGGCCAATGCATTTAACACAATACCCCACTCGGGCATTGTTGATAAACTCAAGAGGTTAGGCATAAATTTCTATGTCATCTGATGGATAGCCAACTGGCTCACAGACAGGACCCAGGATGTTTGAATTGGGGAGTCCACCTCTACAAAGAGGCCAGTTACAAGTGGAGTTTATCAGGAATCAGTCCTTGGACCACTCTTTTTTGGCATTTACTTCTCAGAAGTCAAGGCCAATGTCAGTGGTTGCTGGCTGACTAAATATGCAGATGATTGCAAATTAGGAGCTGTCACTGAATCTCACACTGACACAAATGTTCTCCAGGAGGGGCTGATGCAGAAAAATAACTGGTGTCAAAGCCATGGACTAAAACTAAATGCTGATAAATGCATAATAGTATCCTTTGGTAAGTCATCCATCCCTTGTAACTATCATACTGGCAACACACCCCTTAGAACTGACCCAGAAGTCAGGGACTGAGGGACACACATAAATAGCAATCTAGCCTTTGACCATCATGTGTCTACAGTGGTAAGGAAATCATTCTATGTTGCGCAACTTAAAAACAAAGGTATGGCATCTAAGTCTAAGGAAGTCATTGTTCCACTGTATTCGGCATTCATCAGACCTGCCATTGAGTACAATGCCCCCTTTTGTATGTACCTAACCAGGCATATCCAACAATTGGAATGGCCACAGAAGTTTGTCACTAAAAGAATACAGGGTGTAAGTAAAATGTCCTATGCAGACCACCTGAAGGCCTTATCCCTGTATTCTGTCTTCTACAGGCTTTTGAGGAGAGATCCATGCCTAGCATACAGGGCATTTTCAGACCTCACTCTGATGGACATCCTGCATGTCCACAAAACAAACTGCACCAAAATTACCCGTTCTACAGACTTAAACCTTGTCTATGATATAAATAGGACCTACTATAGAGATAGGTATGTATCCCAGAAACTAGCCCCCTCTATGGAACAGGTTCCCCATCCATGTGAAGCAGAGTTCCTCTCTAACCCAATTCAAGTGTGACTTGGACAACTGGATGGGAAACCAGAAATTCTTATAAAAAAAACAAATGGACCAGCACCAGAATCCACACAATCATTTTAATATATAAAAATATAATTGTGGTCATGCATACCCATAGATGAATATACAAAACTCATAATACCCAATTATAATTTTGTGGTGCACTAACTGTTTACTATTATATATAAACTGATTGTTATATGATTAGTTAGGTAGCACTGATGAAGGCTTTATGCTGAAACCGATGTGCTTCAGTTTTTTCACCCTTTGGGTGTTATGAGTTTTGTATATTCATCTATGGATATTCATGCCTACAATTATATTTTTATATATTAAATGATTGTGTGGATTATGGTGCTGGTCCATTTAGTTTTTTGATATTCATCTGTTTTTGGGCTGTGCACATTGCCGTACTTATGTGGGAATTTTTTCCTGTCTCCAAACCAGAAATTCATCCCTGGTTTGGCACCTGAATCTCTAATGGACACAGGTAACCTGTAAATGGTTCATCTCCCAGGCCCCTGCTTACACTTATCTTGGGTATCAGAACTTGTCAGAGATTTGGGATGCATGGCTAGGCTTAAAAAGGCTGCTCTGGTCTTTAGCTTATTAAACACTTATGAACCTGTGAACCTTTCTGTATCCATGCCAACAAGGATGATGAGGGGAAAATAGAGCATACTGCCTACCTAGACCTGACAAATGAGTTTGATTCAATACCCCAATCAGGTATTGTTGAAAAACCTACAAAACTAGGCAAAAATCCCTAAATAATTTTCTGGATTGCCACCTGGCTCACAGGACCCATAATGGTTAAGGCATTTAACTCAGAGACATAAGGTACAGAGTTTGATTTCCCTTGAGGCAGGAAGTTGATATAATGGTTAAGAAGTTTACTTTACAGATACAATGTACATGGTTTGATTCTCACATGAGGTAATTGGCTAGGCTTAAAATGACCCACAAGGGTAGTTAGCCTAGTACTAGTCTATGAACCTATAAGAAACTGGTCACCAGTTGAGTACCTCAGAGCTCTGGAGTTCAAGGCTAATGTCAAGGACCTCTGACTTACAAAGTTTGCAAACAACTGCAAACTGGGAACTACCATAGATTCCCCCATGACACTAACATCCTGCAAGAAAATCTAACACAGATAAATGACTGGTACAAAAGCTACAAATTAAAACTCAATGCCAAGAAGTGCATTATAATGTCTTTTTGGAAAACATCCACCCACTGAGAAGAAAACCCTAAGAGTAGACCTGGTAGTTAGGGATCTGAGAACATATGTAGACATTAATCTGGCCTTTGACATAGCCAAGGTAGTAAGAGAATCATTCTATTTCACCCAACTTATAAGTAAAGGTATGACATCCAGGTCCAAGGAAGTTATAGTACCACAGGGGCTAATGTTTTTTTGGTGGCTTTCTGGCATGGGATAGACCCAATCACTAAATACAGTGCCCCTTCAGCATCTACCTGATCAGTCAGTTGCAACAGTTGGAATACTCACAGAAAGTCTACCCCAAGAAAATCCAGGGTATTAACATATTGTCCAATACAGATCACCTTAAAGTCCTAGCTCTATACTCAGTCTCATATAGACTACACATTACTGAGAGGTGATCTATGCCTGACATATAAGGCATCATTGGATCCAACCCTGATGGTCCTTTTGCACATCCCCAAAACTAATAGCACAGGAAACACTAGATCTAATGGTTTAAACTTTGCTTGTGACAGAAATAGGACATGCTGGAGATAGATATATGTCTCAAAGGATCTCCATGCTGCAGAATAGACCCCCATCCATGTGAAGCAGAGTCCATCCCTAACCCTTTTCAACTGTAACATTGACCATTGCATGGGAAATCAAAAAATCCCTACTGGTCTGGTCCTCATGTCTCTGATAGACAGAGGCCAACAGCAAACATTTCCTAACTAACATCTTCTCCCCTCACACTAAACTTTTAGTAATCTACTAACTAACATACCCCTCCAAATAAAAGTCCATGTTACATGGCAGCAGAGTTTGGTTGCACAAATAGGCTTATAAAGGCCATGGTGGTAGATAGCCTACTATATACCTATGAGTGTAAGCATTTATGAGCAAAACAATGAATATAATACAATACTGGCCCTCAATGAATGCTGTGTAGGAACAAAATAATGCTTTGTAAGTAGCTGCCAAGTAATGTTAAATGAAACCTTGATAATTATGGCAGTGCTGATCAGCAAATGAATTTACACAGAGAAACATTCCAGCAGTAAAACATAGTACAGGCAGCATGTTTGTGCATCTGGATGCATGAGAAGTAGTGAAGTTCATCTGTGGTGGTATCACTAACTTTTTCATTGGAATCCCAACTTTCCAGTGTTTATTTTTCCTCATTTGAGCTTGTTGGAAGGAGTAAAATATATTTATTTCACATTTGTTAACCGGTTTAGCCCAACTGAGCACAGGCCCATTTTCAGTGGAGACCCGAGGAGAAAAGCTCCAAGAATGACAATTACTATTTTTACAGTAATAGATACCACAAAGTAACAAAAACACATTTTACAGTATGTGTATATGTGTGTGTATATATATATATATATATATATATATATATATATATATACATACACACACATAATAAGGTAGTATGTTTTTGTAAATAAGAAAGGAAACTTAATAATGACCAAGTACATATAATGATGAAACACATAGTACATTCCATACAGTATATATATAGTTTATTAGCTAAACTAAGCAGAGACAGCAGACTAACTGTCCAAAAAAAATAGATAAGGGAGATAATAGGTAATAGAAACAAGATTAGGTTGGGTCATGGCAGGGGCATAGCCAAGTGTTTAGGAGAAAGTTCTTCAGTTCTTTTTTGAAATGGTTAGTTTGAGTGATGGAACATAAATTGGTAAGGAGGTTGTTCCAGAATTTTGTTGTGGAGGATTTATATAGAAGATTACCAATGCTCATTCTGGAGCTATAGGCTTGTACAAGGATTTTATCAGTACCACATAAGGGTTAAGAAGGGGTATAGTATGTGATTAGTCTGGAGAGAGAGGGACAAGCACTAAGGTTATTGAAAAGGAGGTGGGTTATATGGACTTTAGATAATTTGGGGTGATGGGGGAGTTCAATCCAGTGTACTTTATTAAGTGCCAGACAGTGGTGGGTAGAATTAGGTAAGTTAGCTGCAAATTTTGCAGTTTTATTATAAGTTTGTTCCAGTTTTGAGAGCAGGCAGGATTGCAGGTTAGTAAGAAGTGGGGCTCCATATTAGAGGCTGGGAAGTAGGTAGGCTTGTGTCAGGGATAGTCTGGAATTGGAAGATAGAAATGTTTTATTATGATATAAAAGACCACGTTTTTGATTGGTTTTCTTAACTGATTGCTGGATATGCTAGTTAAATTTTAGTTGGTCATCAATTATCATCCCACATAATTTTTTGTGAGTTTCAACAATGATGATGGTTTTGTTTAGGGAAGTGACGGAGAAGGGGAGCTTAAGGTAATCACTAGCCTTGGGGAGAAAGAGAAGGAGTTCTGTTTTTTTTCAGATTCAGAATGAGTTGATTTTCATTAAGCCAGGTTTCAACCGAGAGGAAAGATTGTTGTGTAAGTATCTGAGGCTGTGAGATTGAGCTTGAAGATGTGATCAGAGTAGCATTGTCTGCTTATTGTATGAAGGTAGAGTGGGTAGTAGAAGAATGGAGGTTATCGATAAAGATGTTAAAAAGAAGTGGTCCCAGGATAGAGCCCTGTGAAATGCCAGTGTGTATGGGTATAAATGTCGAATAATAAGGTTGCCATTTGACAGGTTGTAGTCTGTCTGTGAGATAGCTGGGGAACCAAGAGAGAATAGAAGAGGAAAGGTGTAAGTCAGACAGTTTGTTAAGTAGTTTGGAGTGTGATACCATGTCAAATGCTTTTGAAAGGGCTAAGAATAGAGAAGAGAACAGTTTGTTGTTATCTCTAGCTTCTGTGATAGTTTGAGTAAAGGATAGAAGGGCAGTAGAAGTACTGTGGTTTGGTCAAAATCCATGTTGGGTAGGAGACAGAAAGTTATTGTGGATGAGGAATTTCAGTATCTAGTTATGTATGCATTTTGCAAGAATTTTGGATAATGGGGATAGTATAGCAATGGGTCACTAGTTGGAGGGATCAGTGGAGTTGCCACCCTTATGAAGGGGAATCTCATAGAAAAACTTCCAGATGTCGGGCATGGTAACTTTTCTAATAGATCTATTGATAACTATTGAAACTGGATAGGCAATAGATTTAGCTGCTAGTTTCAGAAAGTGAGGGGGGTAGAGTGTCAGCAGAGGGAGATCAAGGCTTAAGTTTTAGAAGGAGAGACTTTATGTAAGAGGTAGCATGAATAAGATGTGTTTTTTGCATATATTTTGTTTGACTATCCCTTTATTCTGCATTTTCTTTGATTTCTATTTATATATTCAAATAATTGTTAAATTAAAGCATATTTTTTCATTTTTAATATATAACTGTGTGCTTGTATATTTTGGGAGCCTGTTGCATTGAGTTATGTTATGTCTGCCTAACTCTTATGAGTTTATATTACTAAAACTTAGCAACAAAAGCTCTGATTCGATGTTGTCTGTTTTCATTCAATTCAACCTTTGGGTTATCAGATCCGACTTGATCCACCTGCAGCACCTTTTAGAAGCTGTGGATTCAGAACTCAGCTTCTTTCCCTACACATAATTCCCTGTGTTGCCTTAAAATACCTCAGATTTCATTTGCCACTTCTATTGGAAGGATATGGTCTATCTATGAGGGTCTGATCTTCAACTTGTGAGATAGGTGATGTCCTTTCTGAAAAACATCCCCATCCATTCCATATAGTTTCATCGCTTTTAAATCTCATCCTCTTAAAAGAATCTCCAAAATGTCAGAGGCTCAGAAACCAAACTAAAAGTCAAATTAAGTTAGATAAAAAAATACGACACTGTCCTGCATGTAAAAACTGCAAAACTTCCAAAACATTTTGCTCTTCTATAAAGCAGCTGCTGAGTCCTGGCTTTACCACTGAACCACTTCCTACAGTTAACATTAACAACACTACCAACTGTGCTGAGGCTTTCAACTCATTTCATTCAGTCTCACCCCCGCTTTAAAGTTCCCTGAATACCAACCACCAGGCAACAGGCACCACCTGCCATTTTCTTCATAACCTCTCCTTCCAATCAGTCCTCACAACTTACTTAAAAAAAACAAACTGTTACTCAAATTGAAACCCACTGCCTTAGCCACCAACAACCTGCCTGGCTAATACATTAAGGTGGTTCCAGTAACAGTAGACTACCTAATTTCAGTTCTAATAAATCACTTCATCAGTGAAGCATATGTCCCTGCATTCTGGAAAGAAAGCCACATTTTTTTTGTCTCCACAAAGGAAGGCATTCAATTGAGCTCTCCAACTACAGGCCCATTGCCATCTTCTCCCCTATCAAAAATACTCAAAAAATGCATTCAATCACAACTCTTACATTATCAAACATAAAATAAGCTCATGTCTTCATCACATCATGGATTCCTTCCACACCATAGTACCTTTACTGCTTTACTTAGTGTTACCAGTACAGTAAGCACAAACAGGAATGATGAAAACCTAGTGTATGCCCTCTCCCTTGACTTCTCCAAGGCCTTTGCCATGGTATCTCACTCTAGTCTCCTACACAAATGTCATAACCTAGGATGTGACACCACTGCTATAGCATGGTTTCATAGCTACCTCCACAATAGATCTTAAGCTGCCAAGTGGCAAAAAGACATGTCATCCTTCCTCCGTCTCCCAGTCAGTTTACCACAAGGATTAATCGTGGGACCTATTCTCCTTATCATCTTCATGAATGACCTTTATAAAGCATGCAAAACTGCAACTTTAGTACGATATGCAGATGATGTGACAGTTATCTGAACTGCAAAAAACCTCAACAAACTACAAGAAATTATCCAGCGGTCCTTCTCCTCTACAGAAATCTGTTTGATATCTGTCCAGCTATTCCTAAACCCAAATAAATCCAAACTAATCATAGTTACTCTCAAACAGCTTACAAACAACAAAACCTCCTTCTCAGTTATGTCATGTAACAAAACAAAAATTGAACCTGTCACACATATTAAATCTGTGTAGATGGCCACTTAAACATAGAAACACACTTGCACACATCTAAAATATGGTGAAAAATTGTACACAAAACTACATTATCTCTGTAGTGCCAAACCCTTCCTCTCAGACACTGTAAAAAAGCATATTGCCTTTTCCCTCCTCTTGCCTACTCTAACATATTCTCCTGCCATCCTTAACAACATCCAAGTGACCTTTCTAAATAAACTTGAGAAATGTTACTACAAAACAACATGATTTGCTGCCAGTCTTCCAAACAGAACCCACCAATGTGTCACCCCAGGGGGATTTACAATGGCTGGAATTCCCACATTATCTAATCTACTCACACCTTCCACAAATCCATAATATTGTATATAAATCTAACAAGTGTCCATGCATCCCCAAACCCATATAGATATAGAAACCTTCAAGGCCACTAAATTAATTCAAATACGTATTACATGTATCTAAACCCAACAATTCTTCTGGCAAATAACTAATCTCCCACCCCTTCTCTAAATCCTAGCATTCAGTCCATTCCATTAGCAATACGACAAGAATACTCCCAGAAATCATTTAAAACTGAAGTCCCACCTCTCATTTACCAGCTCTGTACATGTGATGTTCCTAGATGGCCTGTTACCACTCTTTTATGTAACTGGCCATAATGCCACTTCTTCTTCGCAATCTCTAACTATCTGGCTATCATCTACCCCGCTCCGCTACTACCTCTGTCTCCCTATTACCTGGACATCCTCAATACTCCTTCATACTTTGTAACCAGCTTCATCCTATGATTACTTCACTGTCTCCTACTCAATATCTATTTACAGCTGATTCCATTTGAAAATAACTAGAATGTTATAAGTTTGATATTAACTAGTATTTTGCTGCATTTTGTTTTATTTGTCATGTTTTCATTAACTGTCAGATCATTTCAGTTCTCCTTGGGCCTATGCTGAAAATGAGACTTGTGCCCAATCAGACTTTCCCAGCAAACAAAAGCAATAAATAAATAAATACATACATACATACATACATGCATACATAAATAAACCTTTTCCTGCTGTCTCTTCCTCCGTATGGTCTACTTAAACTACTTGTAACTTACCAGCTGACCCCACCTTTTCCTACCAATACCATCCACTAGGCATTTCCTGATACAGTTATTAAGCTATTTAAAATATATACCAAATGCATACAAGCATGTTATTCATGAAAATCATTGAAGGATAACTGACATTCATCTCCATCTGAGCTGTAACTCCAATTGTACCAGACTTGCTGCATACTATGCAGTTATCAAACATTATCAGTTGTATGCAGTTAAGATTTCTTTGTAACAGTTTTCTCATGTTTGGAGACTTTCATTCACCATATGTTCTATAGCTGAGTGTGCTCATTTTCAAGAATGAAAAAATCACAGCCAAGAGCAGAGAACTGGTAAAACAGTTTAATCCAAAATCGTGTCAGTAAAACATAGTTAAGCGCTTTCGTCTGGGTAACCTCCCGAACTTCTTAAGAACTGTTAAAAAATTAATTCAGTATGCCTATATACCATAACTAAACACAATAGCATCCAAGCCAAAGTTTAAAACACAAGGCTGTGTAAAAAACTACGTCACTATAAAATTTAACAATACAATTTTACAATGTAGCAGTTCAACAACTCTACATAAATATATAAATAAATAAAATGCAGTCCATTTGCAATGTGCAACAATACATGATTGTGTAAAAATATACATATATACAATCATAACTTAGAATCCCTAATTTTCAAAACACTGTTAATACTGATAACTTTGTTGAGACCGGGAGGTTTGGAAGCATCCAGTTTTAACTGCCAAAACAACTCTCTGTACTCGAGTTTAGCTTCCCAGTGTCCAACCCTAGGATCTCTAACAACCTGCTCAAGAACAAAAAACTTAAATTTACTTCCAAGGCAGGCATTATTATGTCTGCTTAAAGCGTTAGTATCTTTTTCATGGGAAACATCATAAAGATGTTCATATACACATTTCCTAATGGCCCTTTCAGTCTTACCAACATAGAATCTAAAATATTTTTCACAATAAACAAGTTAAACCAAGTTTGCTCATTTTAGTAATGCCCTTTAAATATATATATATATATATATATATATATATATATATATATATATATATATATATATGTATATAAAGTATAAATAAACTGCTGTCCTCTTACATTGTGAAATGTCCTGTTATAATTTAGTTCAATTTCTTCTGTTTCTGTGTGTACTAATCTTCCTTTGCACAACACCTTTGTGTACCTTTGTCTGATTTTTTCTAGTTTTTCTTTTTTTAATTTCTCCAAGTCTTTTGGGTTTCTAATACCATGATGAGAATGAATCCCATTCCTATGTCTATGACTAAAGTTTATAAAATCAGTATTTTTTCAATCTTTGATGTTTTATGTTAGCCAAAAGTGCTGTTCGCTGTTGCTGTTGTTATAAGATCAATTGTTCCTACTACTGTTAGTACTGTCTGAATGCCTTTCTTCCATATTGCCCTAATTTCTGCCTGCAAATCCTGGTACACTCGTATTTTATGACATTGTGTCTCTCTGTATGTAAGACACTGTAGTCACTCAATGAAAGTCAGTTGACGATATCTACTGATTTTGCCTATAAGGCATATTTTACTTAAAGTAAAACCTGCATAGGAGAATTTGTTAATTAAAGGTGGAATCTTAACAGAAAATTAAATGTCATCAAGTAAAACTTGAAATTTCTTTGTGTCATTGTATGCTTGATGCCATCTTAACTTAATTCCATAATTCACAAATATTACTAGATTTGTTAGTCTAACCCATACAGAAGTGCAGCGTGCCTGTTTTGACCAAGAAAGACCAGTGCATTTATACAATTCCAGTACAGTGTTTTTAATTTAACTTCTTGTGATTTAGCTTCTTGGAAAAAAAACATTCTGGTCTCAAATTAATCTTTAGCTAACTGATGATGTCTAATTCTGTGAATTAATCCATGTACAGGCTAGCAGTGAATAGAGTAGCAGATCACTGTGTGTCTTTTAAAGTGTTGCTCAGTTTCATAATAACCAATCTCCATCATTCTTATATAATGCATTATTACCAAGAGGCAACTGGGCATCAATGTGTTTAACAGGAGGCAACAACAATAGTGCAAGCTTTTTTCCTTATTGGTGAATTGATAACAGCTATCATTCTATCTTGCAAATCTAGCTCACTAAGTACAAAATATTTTGAGTACTTTACTTTAATCCTATTCCCAGATTGATAAGTCCTTGTTCAATTATGCAAATCAAGTTCACTTATTACACAAAATATTTTATTTGAGTGTCTTACTTTAATCCTTTTCCCAAATTGTTAAACCTCTAACACCATTTGTCCATCAATGCACAGTAATGCACAGGACCTATTGTAAATGGCATCACTCACACTGAACTGGAGGCAGTGCCAATCCTTTGGCTGACAGGTTCAGCTCAACTTTCTCCCTCCACTCCCCTCTGATAGTTCAAAGGAAATAGCACATACCATAATCCCCCCAACCATTACTAGGGAACAGGTCATCAATGCACCTTCCAAAGCCAAAAATACTACATCAATGGGCCTTGATAACATCTCTGGATGTTTAATAAATAGCATAAAACATGACCTCTCTGGTCCCCTTGAATCACTTTTCAACTAGAGCCTTCAGCCAGGTTTTGTGCACAAGGAATGGAAAATGGCAACAGTCATTCTCCTGCACAACCACTGATCCAGGTAACTACAGACCCATAAGTCTTGCCACACTCATATGTAAGGTCATGGAAAGAATCATCATGGACATGATAAATGAGTTCATAGATAACCAGCAAATGCTGGGACCCCTCACAGTTTAGCTTTGTTAAAGGAAGGTCATGCCTATTAAATCTGGTGGACTTTTTTGAGAGGGCCACCAAAGCATCAGATGAAGGTAAGACTGTGCACACAGCTTACCTCAACTTGGTCAAGACCTTTGATATAATATCCAAATTAGGCATTATAGACAAGCTCAGTAATTTAGGAATAAACCCTTTTATTACCCACTGGATAGCAAACTGGCTCACTGATAGGACCCAGGAGGTCAAAACAGGTGAGGCCACCTCCACCAAGAGGCCAGTTACTAGCGGAATCCCCAGGGCTCTGTACTGGGTCTGATCCTTTCTGGCATCTATTTCTCTGAAATGGAAGCAAATGCTGAAGGTTTATGGCTAAGTTTGCAGATAATTGCAAGGTGAGAGTTATCATGGACCCCCCCTGTAGATACTAGCATTCTTCAAGAAGGTCTATCTTTGACTAATAAATGGTGCCAAAGCAATGGTCTTAAACTCATTGATAAAAAATAAATAACTGTACCCTTTAAGAAGTCAACCATTCTGTCTAATTACCATGTACAAACACCCCTAAGAGTAGACCCAGTGGTCAGAGATCTGGGTACGCACATAGTTGCCTTATCTTTGACCACCATCTGGCCACAGTGCTGAAGAAATCCTTTAATGCTGCATAACTTATAAGTAAGGGCGTGGCATCTAGGTTCAAACAGGTCATTACCCCAATGTACTCCGCCCTTATCAGACCAATCATAGAGTACAATGCTTCCTTGCATATGCTGCAACTAGAGTGACTTCAAAGGTCCCTTACAAAAAGAGTACAGGGCATGACAAACCTGCTTTATGTAGAGCATCTTAAATCCATTTCCCTCTACTCAGTTTCCTATAGAATGCTGACCTATGTCTGGCTTACAAGGTATTTGCAAACCCCACATGTATGAATCTCCTACATATTAATAAGTCAAAGAATACAAGAAATGAAAGGTCTAGGGACTTGATTTTTTTCTTTGACTTAAACACAACATGCTGGAGAGACAGATATGTGTCCCAGAGACTGCCCATCATATGAAACAGGCTTCCCAGCCATATGAAGCTGTGTTTATCTGTTACCCAGTTTAAGCGCAACCTAGACCAGTGGATGAGGAATAGGAAATTTACACCGGGCCTAGCACCCATGTCCTTTACGGACAGAGGTAGCTTATAAATGCCTGGCTCTCACTGTCCTGTTGGGATACAGGACATAATTATTCATTTAGTAAAACTTGGATAGGCTTAGAAAGATGCCCCCACCCAGGTTGTTAGTCTAGTAAAAATCTATGAATCAGCAAAGTACAATAAGGTGAACATAGCTATGTAGTGTAACAGATATTCACACAGCTGCTTGATGCAACCTTCATTACAACTAGCAGCTTCAGTAAGCATAAATTACCCCATTGTAGTTTGACAGACTACATAGTGGTATTCTTTCTGTCTATCATATACATACAGAATGCCAAAATGCATCATTTTATTGTCCTTTATGAAATACTTTTCTGTGCACAGGTAGACAGAATGAGGATGCTTGTACAACATGTTCTCATATTTTGGAGTAGGCTGCATTTAATTTCCCTTAGCTTTTTTTTCCCTTGTATGCTTTCAGTCCTGGAATAATGCCTCATGCTATTGTAATTGCCTTCTTCATTTTTATGCTGCAACTCTCTACCCACGGTTTGTACTCCCTCTGGGCGTGAAGAGCTTAGACTCTCATATCATGCACCATCAATCTATGTCATACGGTCTCAGGAAGAAATATCCTTTAGATACTTTGAGTAGCAGTTTTCTGTTTGCTGCTTCTAGAGATCCATCTAATTTCATTTTACTTATGGATTGGTAACTTTTAACTTTCATTAACTTATAAGTATTGCAAGTATTGTTGTATTGACTCATCAGTGTGGATGGAAAGCACATGGTGTGTAAATCTCCTTTAGTGCCCTTGTTTCACAATGAAATTTGGGGGCTTAACAAATCACTAGTAGAACATTAAGTGCACATAAGGACGGCTTTTTCCAGCCCTACTTGAATTCTCTGTTACTGTATTTGTACAAGTAAGTGCTGATTTATCATAGTGGACGCTTCAATATTCACATACAAAACACTAAATTGACATTAATATAATGTGCATTCTGTTTTTCCGTATCCAAAACGAAACGAAAGTGACAGGACACTGCTGTAAATAGATATTTAATAAAAACTTAAAACACAATCCTTGAAACACAAAGTAAGCGCTTTCGGGTTACACCCTTCATCAGACAACAAACCCGAAAGCGCTTACTTTGTGTTTCAAGGATTGTGTTTTAAGTTTTTATTAAATATCTACTGATTTACAGCAGTGTCCTGTCACTTTCGTTTCGTTTTGGATATTTTGCTTAAGGGCACAGGACTTTAGCACGGCGTGAAGAACTCATTCTGTTTTGTTTTTCCGTATCCCTAGTCCCAAGTATGTTTGCATCTCTTGTAAGGGGGGCATAGGCCAGGGTAGTTTGCTTAGCAGCAAATCGGCATATTCAAACTTTCCAGGAATCCTAAACATATAATGCCCATGTGATTATTTGAAAAGCAGTTTGTGGTAGAAGACATGGTCTCCTCCTTCTTTCTCTTCTTGACATTAACTTGTATGCATCACAAAGAATCAGCTGTCTTCCTGAACTGACATCCTGTACAGTTGCTACCACAGTGCTACTGTTTACAAACCTCATTTCTGCACTATTCTACACCCTCAAGAATGTGAGAGAAAATTAAATGTATTTCTTAAAACTACAAACACTGGCAGTCTACTTGGTAGCTCTTCTATTTCAGAAAATAAAAAGTTGTAACTGAACAAATAGTAGTTCTTTTATTGCTTGATGGCCAAAGTTTTGATTTATTCACATGAATTATACTACACTGGGCTGAGACTGTTGTACTTAGACAATTAGTCTGGCTCTAAAGTGTAAGAATATAATCAGTGTTTCTACATTTTTAATATGGAAGCTTCTTAGAAACCTATGGCATGTCCTCTTTCTCTTTTTAAGGCATTATTAGCACTCCCACATCCTGGTAGGTCATTTATTGAAAGGCTTGAGATCTGTTTTAGCAGGAAAACAAACTTTGGGAATTAGTGCCGTGGACAAGTTGTCAGATAAGCAGGGGCAGATATACATGATACTTTGGAACTATGTGCCCTCATAAGAGTCCCAGTCACTGGAATACTACAAATAAATATATATATATTTTTAACTCAGATCTCATATACTCCTGTTCACCACGTGTCCCTGCTTAGCTTTGGCAGCAGAAAGTGCATGGATATTCCTGCTTAGCTTTTCAGCTGACTTTTAGGGAAGTAAGTACAAGCATAGTGTTTCCAGCTCAGCAGCTGACTTGGAGAAGTCTGATTTTTGAAGCAGAAGGCTGACTTTAAGTACTTCGCAAGTGGGTTTTTCGGAGACACTGGAGAACCTGAGATATGTCAGAACTGAAAACTGACTTCAGATGTGGAAGAACTGAAAGCACTTCACAAGTGTGGAAGACTTGAGATATGAATGGAAAGCACTTAGAGAAGACCTGAAAAGGCTAACAGCTGAAAGTACAAACTGAAAAGCACTAATGGATGTACACATTGGACTGAAGAAATGAAATAACGAAAAATGGGAGAACATAATGGCAGCTCTTATTGTGTGTGTTATCTGCCTAAATATCTCAGATGCTCACTGTCTTATTTTATTTTATTTGATATTTGTTTACCATGAAAGTCTGACTGGAATAATATCCCATTTTCAGATGAGGCCTGGGATAAAAAGCTCTCTATTGACATAATATGGCTATTGTTAAATAACAAGGTTAATACAAAATTCACAACTTCAGTGCATACAGTGTGAACTTATATGTACAAAGTGTAAATATTTGTGGGCACAGATACTTTAAAAAAAAAACATTGTTAATAGTTAAAATAATTCAGTTACAGTTCATAGAGATGATATTATACAAACTAAGTACACAGTTTGGAACAGAGATAATTATATAACATAGCCAAGGCAAAATTATATTTGTCCTTTATATAATAATTCGATTGACTTTGTTCAGAGAGAGTGAATTAGTAAAAAAATTACGGGGAAAATAGTTCAGTCTGGGTAGTACAGGAATAGAGCTAAGTCTTACTTAGGTAGCCTTTTAGTGGGTATTTTGAAGATGGAGCAGTTACAGGTAAATCTAATCTGCGGAGGGACAGAACTTCATTTTTAGTGATTGCATGAGTAGAGACTTTCAGTCTTGAGTATAGTCTTGTGTATGTCCTCTACCTGAAGACCTCAGGTGCTCACCTCATTGCGTATGTGTGTGTGTGGGGGGGTTGTCCTTTAACTAAAACCTTCAGATGCTCACCTTCTGGTGTGGTGAATAAACTGCAGTAACCAGTAGTGCCACAATCATTAGTTTCATAATTACCATTTAGATAATACACTTTGAGGAGCACCATTTGGCTAAGTGACTTGCTCAAAGACACACAGTAGGCAAATAGAGGTAAAAAGAATCAATCCCAGTGCCCATTACTACAGAGGGCAGTTCATTATGAGCTTGGAACCTTAATCCTACTGACCAACTACAAAATCATCAACTTCTTTTTTTTTTTTTGATAAATCAGAGATTACAGTTTGTCAGTGTCAGTCATTATAACTTCATAGTTCTTGTTGTTCAGAAAATAAATATCCCTACAACAACTGTTGTTGTTCTGTTCACTTTTAGAGTTTTCTTGCATTTAAGACTGTGAGCATCCTGTAGTCAAAACTAAAGGGATTACTCCTACGTAGTCACCAAAAAGGGATACTTTTCCAGTGAGTTTGCCTGGTTAACAGAGAAAAATGAAATAGTGTTTAACCCCCCCTCCCCATTATTTTGACTTTGTCCAGAATTATTGAGCAAAGAAGTTGAGAATTATTTTGATTTGTTACTTGTAAAATATATGGCAAACTGATGTGGATTACAGTCTCTAAATAATTATAGGCTTGTGACTTTCCTTCACTGTGTCAGTCAGAAAAAAGCTTGCTAATGCAACTTTCTAAGTATAGGTTCATAGGTTCATAGGTAGGTACTAGGCTATTGGCCCAAGGGCCTACATAAGTCTAGCCAACAAGGTTCCCTGGCTTACGCCACCCAAGAAAGTTATTTTCCTGTGCCACTGTCGAACAGAGACACAGAAGTGATCCCCGGGGTGTATTTCCTATTTCCCATCCACTCATCAAGATTTTTCTTGAAGAGTGCTAATGAAGAACTTTGCTTGACATAGATGGGTAGCCTGTTCCAGAGTATGGGAAGTCTCTGGGATAGGAATCTATCCCTCCAGCATGTCCTGTTTATTGCGGTGAAAAGGTTTAGGTCCCTAGAGCGTGTAGCTCGGAGGGCTTGGGATTTCTTTAGGTGTAGCATGTCCAACAGCTCTGGGTTTGACACAGCTTTATATGTTAGGCAGAGATCACCTTGGAGTAGGCGATATGCTACAGAGTAAAGCTGGAGATTTTTGAGACGGTCAGTGTAGGGCATTTGTTTGAGTCCAGTAATCCTCTTTGTGAGGTACTTCTGTGGCCTTTCCAGCTGCTGCAGATGTCTTGTGAGGTACATTCCAAAAGGGGCGTTGTACAATATAATGGGTCTAATGAGTGTAGATTAGAGGGGAATGATGACCTCTTTTTGCCTGGATGAGAACCCTTTTATGATGAGGTGTGCCACATAGAAGGACGTCCTGACTACTGTGGCGATGTGACTATCAAAGAAGAGACTACTGTCCACCTGGGTCCCAAGGTCTCTTATCACACATTCAGTGTTAAGTAGATTGCTGCCTGTGTGGTAGTTCATGGGTACAGAGTTTTTACCAAAGGGGATGACACTGCACTTTTTGGCATTGAGTTTGAGGCCATGGCTCTGACACCAGGCATCTGTCTCAGAGAGGCCCTTCTGTAGGATGTTCACATCATTTGGGGACTTGACTATGGCTCCTAGTTTGCAGTCATCTGCGAACTTCATTAGCCAGAGGCCTTCTGTGTTAGCCTGTACTTAGATACCAAACAGGAGCGGTCCCATGACGGAACCCTGTGGTACTCCACTTGTCACTGGTTTGAGGTCAGATTTGGAGTCTGCAACTTTTACAGTGTGGGTTCTGTCAGTGAGCCAATTGGCAACCCATCTTGTGATGTAGGGATTTATGCCTAGTTTATTGAGTTTAGCTATAATTCCAGAATGGGGGATGGTGTTGAAAGCCTTGGCGAGGTCAAGATAGGCTGTGTGAACCACCTTACCCTCATCTACGGCTTTGGTGACTGCCTCAAAGAAGTCGATCAGGTTCAGGAGGCATGATCTGCCTTTCACAAACCTGAACTGGGTGGGATCCAGAGTTTGGAGGTTACTAATGTCTTTGTTTATGAGTTCCATGATGATACGTTCCATGGCCTTGCAGACCAGGCTCGTCAGGCTAATAGGTCTATAGTTCCCGGGATCAGTGGTGGCTCCCCCTTTGTGGAGTGGGATAACTGTTGCTGTGCGCCATTCAGTGGCACAAAGCCTGATGCAAGGCTATTATTGAACATGGTGCTTAAGTGAGGAGCCAGTTCATTCTGAAGTTCGTGTAAAACGCAGCCTGGGATGTTGTCCGGTCCCATAGATGCTGTGTTTTTGGCTTTAGAGAGTGCAGCTTTCACCTGCGTAGTTGTGATTACAGGGACTCTGCATTCTTCCTATATAGATATGGGCCCGTTAGGGGGTGGGGGGGTAAAGTTAGCACTGAACCGATCTGCCAGGATGTTGGCAATATCAGTTGGTTCCATAATTTTTGTGCCTTTGTGCTGTAACTCAGAGCAGATCTGGGTGTTGCCATTGAGATTCTTGACATAGCTATAGACTGCTTTGTGGTTGTCTTTGGAATTAGTGGCAATTTTATTTTTGTAGCTAACTTTGGAGGATCTTATAAGGGATCTCAGCTTCTTACTGAGGCTGACCAGGGAGCTCCTCCACTCATGGGATTTTACTCTTTTTTGCAACAGTTTCTTCCTTCTGTTGTACAGTTTGTTTATGGCAGAGGACCACCAGATTGGCTTCCTTTTTTTGGAGGATAGCGTCTTGCTTCTGTTTGGGATAGCACGATCCATGCACTCATGTAAGTGCTTATAGAGTGCATTTGTGTAGGATTCAGCAGTTGTAACTGTATTGTCCATCTGCATGGGTGTCATGAAGTTCACTACTTCTGTCTTAAGAAGCATGAAGTTGGCTTTGGAGAATTTTTTTACTGTGGTTTCCTTAATGGGGGTGGGATGTCGATATTAAGGGTGATTAGCTTATGGTCGGATCGGACCAACGAGGAGTTGACTTCAGGTGCGGAACACCGGTCACTCATGCTGGTAATGACTAGGTCTAGGATATTGTTGCCCCTGGTGGGGGTGTTGATAAGTTGATCTAGGGCATTGGAGTTTATGAATTCCAGAAAGCATTGCGCTAAGGAGTTGGTACATGAGTAGTTTTCCCAGTTAATGGTGGGGTAGTTGAAGTCGTCCATTATTAGAGTGTTTGGTTGAACCCTAATATTTTCCAGTACATCAAGAAAAGAGGAGTGGGAATCCTGGGGCATGGTGGGGGATCTGTAGCAAGCTACAATTTAAATTGTAGTTTTGCCAAGAGTTAGTTGCACTTGGATAACCTCAGATGCATTATGCTGAGCAACTAGCCTGGAGGTGTGGATATCCTTAATGAATATGGTCACACCCCCACCTTTGGTGTTTCGGTCCAGGTTACATGGCCGAAAAGTGTGGTATGAGTTATAGCCTGGTAGTGCAGGGGTGCTCTCTGGAGCCTTGAACCAGGTCTCAGTCACTGCACAGATATCGATGTTCTCCATTTTAAGGAGTGCCTCGAGTGAGTGCATTTTGAAATTTAGACTTCTAGCATTGAGTAGCATTACCCTCAGTTTTTGCTTGCTTGTTCCTGTATACATTCAGATGTGTACTTGAGATAAAATAATGAAGAAATGCATAAATAATGACACAGGAGTGTATTTCAGCTCACTGTTATGAAAATCATACATTGCACCAATTTGCACCCCTATGTCCTTACACTTTTTACCTCAGGAGTCAGAGACAAAAACTCAAAAACGTAGGAGCAGATTTTAACATTTTGTCCTATATACTTAGAAAGTTCCAGTAACTCCAAAACAGTATTCCTGCAGTCAGTATTACACAGCCAAATAATGGCAAAAAGAAATGAGGAACCTGAATAAGAAAAAACACCACATAGAAGATGCTGTGCTTACAAGGTTCATTGTGCTTTCCACTGCAGGAATACTGTTTTGGAGTTACTGGAACTTTCTAAGTATATAGGACAAAATGTTAAAATCTGCTCCTACGTTTTTGAGTTTTTGTCTCTGACTCCTGAGGTAAAAAGTTGGAAGGACATAGGGGTGCAAATCGGTGCAATGTATGGTTTTCATTACAGTGAGCTGAAATACACTCCTGTGTCATTATTTATGCATTCCTTCATTATTTTATCTCAAGTACACATCTGAATGTATACAGTTGTACAAGGTGCTGTAACTGATGGTCGCAACTCTGTGTGAGTGTGTGTCTTTGTGTTTGTGTGTGTGTCCAGCATTCAAGAGTAGTACAATGTAAAGAAAGGAACAGATTGTAGTGAGCAGGAGTTTCATCATATGAGACATGTTTTATTGCCAAAATTGGTGACATAGCCATGTTCATGTATTTCACATGTTGCTAAAGGGCACTTCAAAACCATGTCAATTATCATGAAAAGCCAACTAGAAAAAAATAGAAAATAAGCATATTGTGCAGTGTCTCATGTATATGTTGCCACTGCCTACAGACATGTCTAGTTTTCTGCCAGAAAAAGTGAAAGAAATGCATCCATACCTTCAACAAAAACAGTCCCCGAAATTCCATGTATCTGCAGATTCCAAAAGTCTCTATCTATTTAGCAGTATAGTGCTAGGAAAGCACTGTTATTATTATTTGTTAAGGGCAACTGATCACAAGTGCTTAGACAGTCTAGGAAGAGGACATTTGTTGACTACCTGTGTTCTGTTGCAATGTGCATATGATAATGAGTTCTCGGTAGCTTCTTCAATCACTTTTCCCAATGTGGTGCATGTCAAAAAACACCCTGTAACTCAATTTTATATTATTATTATTATTTTTTTTTATTATTTAACATTTGTTGACCAGGAAAATCTGACTAAAACAGGGCCTATTTTCAGTGGAGGCCCAAGGAGAAATGCTCCAGATGCATGTCTTTGGAATGTGGGAGAAAACCGGAGTACCCGGAGGAAACCCATGCAAATGGAGGGAGGACATGCAGACTCTGCATAGAAGGCACCCCAGCCAAGAAATGAACTATAGAACCTCTTGCTGTGAGGTGGCAACATTAACTGCCGCACCCTGCGCCACCCTAATTGTAGCTAAAAATCAGAAAACGTACAGCTAATAGCAGTACACAGTTGAATCTTTACTTTTTTGATGATACATTTTCTGTGATTTACTAAACTTGGAACCTTTTTTTCTTTGGCAGCAGGTCAGTAACACAGGTCAGAGGAAGGAAAAATGGATGTTGTGTCCCTGTGCTAGAGCATTAATCCTCCACTATTAATAGCTAATTTGCATGACTAAGCATCACTCATTCGAGCAGTTTTCAACAGCTACTGTGCTGTGCAAATAAGTAGAACATGTACATGCAGTTGAATGCAGAGGCATACTTGTATCACCCCACAGATACACATGGACACACACAGTCATACACATTTCACACACACACACACACACACACACACACACACACACACACACGCACGCACGCACGCACGCACGCACAGGCACACACACACACACACACACACACACACACACACACACACACACACACACACACAGAGGTATTGCTAGCACACTGCATTCATGTTCTCTCCATCCATACCAGCCACAGATTATGTCAAGCAGTGAACATCAAACACATAGAGAGACACTTATATACAGACTGTCATAATAAGCATTAACACACATACAGTCTCTCTAACAACTCACACACTATCTCACTATACAAACACGTGCACACACATTGCACTGCATTATTTATCTGAACAAGCAATATGAGAAGGGTGTATCTACTGTACTTCAACTTGTTCAGATTCTCCCATTGAAATGCATATAATAGTTGTGTACTTATGCTCTTTATACTGTGCAATAATCTTTGCAGAGAAGTACATGAAAATGCACAAGAACCGAATTTACATAGGCAACACCCACAGTCTACAGCACTTATATAAGGCTTCAAAATCTCATGCTGCTTTACCTTTGAACTGATTCTAATTTTTTACAGATTTCCTTAATTTTGGCTCAGCATTTTGCTCTGTCCCTCCAATAGTTGGGCATTTTCTTGACAAAATGTGATGAATAATACTCAGTGAATACTGATAATCATTACAGATATTCATCATTCCCACTGCTGCAATTGCCTATAATGTGTATCTTGTCCAAAACACAGAAACTGGACAGCTTCCAAAAGTTCTGTATCCCTCCATCAGATCCACTCTGACTGTTGACTGGCCAGATCTGAAAAGGGAAGGTCAGCAGTCAAGAGTGGAAAGTCTTCAGTACTTTTTTGATGCCTGATGAAGAAGCAGCACAGAGGCTCCACATGAGCAGCAGCCAGCACTTCAGCTTTTTTTCTGGCCTTTAAGGAACCTGGTATTCTGTTTCACCATGTGTTTCCTGTCTAGGACTGCTGTATCTACCCCACGGCTGGACAGGGGCTTATTTGATGTAAAAATGTACTGCTAATACAAACCTTTTTATTAAGTTACCAGACTTTTTGTATATGGCAGTATTTTTGACAGGGACATCATCTTTATGGACGGCTCAGTGGTGCAGCGGTAGGGTTGTCACCTCACAGTAAGAGGTTCTCCAGTTCAATTCTCAGCTGGGGTGCCTTCTGAGTGTAGTCTGCATGTCTTCCCCGAGTTCGTGTTGGTTTTCTCTGGGTGCTCCAGTTTCCTCCCATGTTACAAAGACATGCATCTTGGAGCATTTCTCCCCGGGCCTCTGCTGAAAATTGGCTTTGTTCCAAGTCAGACTTTCCCAGTTAACAAATGTTAAATAAAAAAAAAATCTCTGTGTAGTGCTTTTGTTGACACTGTGAAAACCTACCTGCCAATTATTATGTCAGATTACTTCATTCTTCAACTAGTTAATTCTTTAGAAGATAGTAAGGGATGTCATTAGAATAAGTGACAGACTCATGACAATCAGACTCCAGTATAAGGATAGAACACTATTCATAATCTCAGCCTATGGCCCACAGCAAAGTTGGGATATGGAGGAAAAGAGCACATTCAGATAGCAGTTGCAGAACCTAATAGATCAAACAGGACAACATGAATTGTTCTTCATAATGGGTGACATGAATGCAAATATCAGGACAGACAGAGGAAGATATGAGGACCACCTGAGTTGACATGGGTAGGGCAACAGAAATAAAGAAGTAGAGGCCATTCTGGACATCTGTGTGGCAAATGGCTTGATGATGGGCAGCACATGGTTCAACAAGAGAAACAACCACAGTATCAAATGCAAGAATGACCAATATGCAACTTGGATAGAAGTCCTCGTAAGGAAAGGGAATTGGGGTAGAATCAGTGATTGTAAAGTCATCCTCAGTGAAACAGCTGGCCCACACCATAAATCACTAGTTGCCATAATCAGTTGCAATCAGTGGTCAGAGAAGGCTGTCTGGTTAACAGAGACTAGGCTGCAGTCCTGGAAGTTGACTGGAGAGAAGGTCAAGAGTTCAAGGAATTACTCAAGGCTCTAGCACTTCAGGAGTTAGAGAAAATTGGTGGAGTTGAAAAAGAATGGCAGCACATCTAAACAGCATGTTTGAGGGCTATAGAACAGGTATGCAACCAAGCCAGGTATGGAAGCCTGGATTCCTCTGATGTTGTCCATAGAGCCACTATGAAATGGAAGAAAGCCATGTCTTCTGTCACTGTTGGGGTCCTTTCAGTGAGAAATGGAGAGCCACTCTTGTCAGTTTTGGGAGAAGGGGCAGGGAAGGTGCCCCTAGTTAAACTTTTTTTCCCATGTCTGGGTAAGATGGTACTGTGATTAATAAACTTGTTTGCCCGAACTTTATTTTCAAAAAGAAACAGAAAAAAACATATATCTTCTCCTGATGTAGCTTCACTGGACAGGAGTAGTTTATTAAGTTTAGCTCAGGGTCTTGTACAGACTGTTGACTCTTATATTTAGGAGATTTCTAGTAAAAGAAAGGATATTCCTTTTTTCCTGAAGAGATTCAAGAAATTGAACCTAGAGAAAAATGTAATGGGACAGATAAAGGTTTTTCTCCTCAGAATTCTGATTCAGACTCAGTGGCGATCATATCTCAATTTCCCTATCAAGGATTCTGTTTCTCCAGAATGTGCCAGTATTTTCAGTGAGAGAAGACTGAAGTTTCTCAGTCTCTTAGAAAATGCTATGAGTTGCTGCAACTGGAATTCCCAGAACCTTCAACCCCAACCCCTGTGCTGTCAGAATTGGAGGATGTGTGCACAGCTAGAGGGGTTTGGCTTTAATGGCCTGAAATAGTCCATAAATAGACTTAAAAATGAAAGGAAAAAAAAAGTCATGGACATTGAGAATTGCCATTTAGCTGATATCCTTAAGGGGTGATTTGGATATATCCCATGAGGCCTCTGACGCAAGAGGTTTAAGGTATCACACAGAAGTCTAGCTTTGCTAGATTTTTCTTTTTACATATATATTATGTATCATCACAGTCCTGACGCAGCAGCTGTAGCTTTAGTAAAACCAGCGTGTACTAAACATTTTGTTAACTCTAATCCTTTTACTTCTACAAAGAATGGTGTAAACATTTGTTAACTCTAATCCTTTTACTTCTAAAAAGAATGGTGTAAACATTTGTTAACTCTAATCCTTTTACTTCTAAAAAGAATGGTGTAAACATTTGTTAACTCTAATCCTTTTACTTCTAAAAAGAATGGTGTAAACATTTGTTAACTTTAATCCTTTTACTTCTAAAAAGAATGGTGTAAACATTTGTTAACTCTAATCCTTTTACTTCTAAAAAGAATGGTGTAAACATTTGTTAACGCTAATCCTTTTACTTCTAAAAAGAATGGTGTAAACATTTGTTAACTCTAATCCTTTTACTTCTAAAAAGAATGGTGTAAACATTTGTTAACGCTAATCCTTTTACTAATAAAATGAATGGTGTAAACATTTGTTAACGCTAATCCTTTTACTTCTAAAAAGAATGGTGAAACTATTGATAAAGTTGGAGAAAAAAGTGTACACCTGCGACTGTGATTTTTAGAATTTTGAATTGTTGGGCTTAAATGTTAAAGTTATTCCAACAAATTGTGCCAACGTATGACGAATGTTTTGTGACAACGTATGAAGAATGTTTTATCTGCAGTTCCATCTTGTGAGGAAAAATCTGCTTTGTGTGGTTTAGCTTCTTCTGTTTCTCAGGTCACAACTCATTGCTAAACGTGTGTATATGACTCTGTACGTCCAGACCTGCTGCCACTGCTACTGTGTTGAGGAAGTTTACATGGCTGTGTTCTCTGAACCTTACAGAAGATGACATTTTTAATTCTGTTTTGGAAGACATTTAGTTCTTGGACTCCCTGCTGCAGAGGTTATAAAAAATGTAATGAAAGAGATAAGCTGATTTAGGCAATCTCCCAGATGTTTTAGCCTTCCTTCACTAAACTTTTACTCTTTCATCCATCTTTGGCAGGAAACAAAATAAACAGTCTCAGCAGAATGCTGGTAAGCAGATGTTTAAAAGCAATGGCAGGGAGATTTCAAAAAGAAAGCAAGAACCTCCAATAACAAAGTACAGTCAAACAGGACAAAATGACTATATAAGGGTCATTCATTCTACCCCCCACCCTCCACACACACACACACACACACACACACACACACACACACACACACACACACACACACACACACACACACACACACACACACTGGAAGTTCCTTATCCCTAATAGGAAGTGAATCTCCATTTTTCTCTCTTTGGCAACAGACTGTTTCAGACAAATTAGTTTTGAGGCTGATTCAGCAAGGCTACAAATGGCAGTCAAGAAGAAACTCCCCCTTTCCTGGAAATTCCTGCACATCTGATAAACTAAATCCTTCTGATTCCTCCTGTCCTACAACACGTTGTCACCGGGGGGGGGGGGGGTGATAAAAGGAGTACCTCCTTTCCGGTTGGGAAACGGATTTTATTCAAGAACATTTTTATTACCAAAGAAAGAAAATGTTTGGAGATCATTTCTGGATCGTTCTTTCCTAAACCAGTGTGTGGTAGTGCCCAAGTTGAAAATGCTTTCACTACACAACCTCTTGTCTTTCTTACACATATGAGCTTTTTAGTAAAATTAGATTTAAAAGTTCTTATCACATTCCCATCCATCCAGATTTCAAGCATTTCTTAAAATTCTTAAGGATTTAGATGTCTGGATCTCATTATCAATTTTTTTGCCTGATTCTTTGGGTTAACCCTGCACCAAGAGTTTCCACAAAGTATTTGACTCCTGTCATAGTTCATTGCAGGCTATAGGGTATCCACATTTACCCATGTTTAGATAACTTGCTTATCTTTGCAGAGTTTTTTTCAAAGTGTCAGGAATCTCTCAGTTGGGTGAAGTACCTCTTACACAAGGCCAGGATTCCAAGAAAACATTCAAAGGTCTTTTCTGATTGTTACACAGGATTATGTTCATCGGATGTCAGCTAGACACATGATACCCCTGGCAAGACTCTACATGAGGAAGATACAATGGTATCTGATGTGTGTTTGGTGCCAACACCAACATCTCCTGTTTTTTCAAATCCCACTGCTGAGGTTTGTTAGAAGAGAAATCACTTGGTGGATACAGCAAATTTCCCTAAACCTAGGTCTCCTTTTCTCCCTCCCTGCTTAAAAGCAGTCAGTCACCACAGCATAGACACAAGTACAAAAATATTAAATAAATGCTCAAGGTACTCAACTTTCTGAATCAACTTTGGTCCCATGGATCTCTTTAAGTTGTTACAGACAACACCATATTCAAGTGGAAGATCGACAAGCAAGGGGGATCCAGGTTGTACCCCCCCCCTTCTAGACTAGCTATGCTAGTTTGGGATAAAGCTTTACAGCACAGTCTCCCTCTACAGACTTTCTACATCCACTCAGAGCAAAACTGTGTGGCAGATAAGCTGAGCAGAACAAGGACAGGCTCTCACAAAAGGAAAATAGTTTAGGGAGTCTTCCAAAATTTGATACATCTGTGGGGAGTTCCTCAAGTATACCTACTTGCCTCCTCTCTCAACAATCAGCTGGCAAATTTCTGCTCTAGGACTCCATGCAAGAAGGCCTGGAAAACCGATGCCTTTTCCTTTTCTTGGACAGAAATGTTCCTGCATGCTTTTCCACTGTTTCCATTTATATCAAGGGTACTTCTGACAATTTAGAAGGAAGCTTACAAGAGAACTTTGGTGACTCTCTTTTGGCCTGGACAACATTGTTTATGCCTTCTTTTTGAAATGACCAGGGGCAATTACCACATAATGAATATACTAACAAGATCAAAGGTATTCAACTTCAACTGACTGTGTGAATTATAGGATCATAAATCCCTTTAGCCACCTGTTTACTGAGGACATGCAGCAGG
>NC_056726.1:703766536-703799036 GCF_019279795.1 Protopterus annectens
AACTCTCACTCTGGACTCTTAACAGCTACCCAGTCATCCTTTAACTCAGTAGAATCATGGCTCTCAAACAACCAACTCATCCTCAATCCTAAAAAAACAAAACTCCTACTCTTCCTCCCTAAAACAGCCAACCACATAAAGACCTCTTTTACTATCCAGTCACTCAACAAGACTCCTATTGTAGGCGAACCTAGCTCTAAACTCCTTGGTATCACAATCGATGATCAACTTAAATTCGACCTCCACATAAATAATTGTATCAGGAAAACTCACCTTAAATTACGTCTACTATATAGAAATAACAAATTTCTTACTCAGTAAGCTAGAATAGCTCTAACTCATGCCTACCTTCTTCCCTGCTTAACATACTGCACACAAATACTTACCAACCTTCACACCTCTCTCCTTACTAGACTGGAGACTACATACCACAAATAAGCTTGATTTGCAACTCAACTACCCTGTAGATCTCACCACTGTCTCTATCTAAGATATTTAAACTGGCTTGAGCTGCCCCACCTCCTCCTTCACTCTCTCAGCTCCAAACCATAAACTCAGTTCTTTACCAGCCATCTTTCTGTCCAGCCTTACACTCTATCATCTCCCACTATGCCCCTTCAAGAAACCTCCGTAGCTCTTCCCAAGACCTCTTAAAAATCTACAAGCCCAAATAAAAAGTAGGACGTAACTTATATAGCTACCACCCCTCTATTGACTGGAACAAACTTCCGCTAGAAATTAGAACACACACATATCCCAAACAATTTAAAGTAACTATAACATATTATTTCACCAGGAAATGGATCTGTCAATGCTCAAACCCTCCTTGAAAACTCTCTACTTCACTTCCCTAAGGAATGTATTCCTCTCTCTTATACTTGTACTGTATCCTGTTGATTAATTGAAAAACAAATTTTCTTTTTTTCATTTTTTTTACTCCTATGTTGCTTTTTTTATACTAACTACTCCTTTTAAAAAACGTTTTGGCTGTAATCTAGTTGTTTTTAACATTTCTCTACTTTTAAAATATTTGTATGATGATGAAATGTAATCTGTATACTCTCAAAAATGCTCTTGTAGTCCGCTAGCTGATTGCCTTATTCCACTTGTATAATATCTGTAATAATGTTATATGTATTTACTGGAGCTCTTCTCCACGGCCTCTGCTGAAAAAGGGCTTTGGCTCAGTCAAACATTCCTGGTCAACAAATGTAAAATAAATAAATATATATATATATATATATATATATATATATATATATATATATATATATATATATATATATATCTATGTATGTGTGTGTGTGTGTGTGTGTGTGTGTGTGTGTGTGTGTGTGTGTGTGTGTGTGTGTATCTCTCTGTGTAACTCTATACACATAAGGTTATGTAAGATAGGTATAATATACATACATATATATATATATTTTACCTCCAGTAATGTATTTTATTACTTTCAGAATTTTTTTTCCTACTGGACCACAATATTTTATTCCGTGGCCCATAGTTTCACTCTTGTGAACTTTCTGAATGTTTGATAACAAAGATCTGTGTAATTTATAAATGGTATCCATTATCAGAAGTGAAAAACGTGAAATCTGTACAAAAAGTAGTAAGAAAGACAGACTGCTTAGCCAAGGTCTTTTGTGAGCGTAACATTGTAATGATACAATAGGAAGAAAAGGCTTTACATGATGTATAGCTGTTCTTAAATTTACAACGATCCCCCAAACAACTAATAGGGACAATCCACTCAACAAGGGCTATTTACAAATGTAAGATTGCAAATTAAAAAGAAAACAGCAGTGTTCTGTTTATATGTACGAAAAGGAGAGGCTGTCCTCAGAACTATAGTGCTGGAGAATTTAGCATCATATTGTAGTCCAATTCACACCATGTTGCTAATGTCTTAGAGAAGAAATTTAGCTCCATTTTCAGTAGTGCAAAAATGAGGACATTAACTGAAATAAACAGGGCGAGTGTGCCCAATAAATGTCTTAAGGAAAATGAAGTAGGCTTAGAGAAAATCAGAAGTTGTAGTGTTTCCAACCAATGTAACATCCATGGAAGTTTCTTTAGTGCTATAAGATATCATCTGGTAAATCTCCTAACAAATTCTACTGAATAAAAGACTTTCACAGCATCTTGAATGTACTGTAAAAAAACTGTCAGTAATAACAGATAATGACCCGAGCTGCATGAAAGATGGGCTGTTTTGAAAAACTAAATGCAATAATGATGTAAGAGGACTAAAGTTTAACACTTGATAGTCCAGAAACTATGCAGTGGTCCCTATTCTTAAAGGAGGATCTAGAGCTGACTCCAGGAACTAGAGACTCATCTCTCTCACCAGCATCCTGTGTAAGATTATAAAGAGGATCATTTTGGTACACATTCAGAGGAACACAGGCAAACCCCTGCTTCTTGTCCTGAACCAGTACAGGTTTGCCAGGGAAGGTTTATGCCCAATAAATGTGCTTACGATTTTTGAGAACAGTTTCTCTCTGTTAGTGCCAATTGACTAACATGGATAGGTCAGTTAGCACAACTGTAAAAATCGCTGATTCAGAGACAAAGTTCAACTGCATGGAGAACATTTTATTAGTGGCCAATTACCATGTTTCTGAATTAAATACTATACTGTCAAGACGAGATTGAGCTAGTGTTCTCTCTAGCAGCCCATCCACACACACACACACACACACACACACACACACACACACACACACACACACACACACACACACACACACACACACACACACACACACACACAGACACACATGCACACACACACACACACACACACACACACACACACACACACACACACACACACGCATGCACACACGCACACACGCAGGCACACACACACCTTTGTGATCCATACATGTAGTAATTGTACAGAATGTTACAATTTCGATAGGAGTGTCATCTTTTTTCACAATGCTTACTGTTTTTTCCTTGCAAAAAAAATATCTTGGAGAGACTCTATGAATCGCTATACAGCATTAATTTGCTGGCAGTACCATTTCCAGGGGACAGCCCATGGCTAATTTCCAATAACCTTTCCCTGTGACTGCCTCATTTGCATGTGGCTTCACCAGTGAGACTGCTGTCCCCACAATGGCCATTTCCAAGAAAAAAAAAATAGAAGAGCAGTCTATGTAAGAATCACGCAGGCTTATTCCAAAACAGAAAAGGTTCCACATTACAAAAAGCCTTCCTGAATTCCAGGGTACAAGTGCACCCAGATTTATTGCAGCTTGTGAAGGCCTTAAATACTATATCCATAAAGGGTATATAAAGAAACTTGAGTTTGGTGTCAGTGTGTAAAATGACAATTAGCTTTGTCTTAAAACCCAGCTTATAAATGTGGGAGGTCAACACTCCTTACGTGTTGAAGTCACCAATAGAATGCCACTGGGCTCATTTCTTTTTCCACTGCTGTTCTGTATCTTTTCAATGCATAGACCAAAAGCAATAGCCTGAGGCTTACTAAGTTTGCCTAGGATTGTAAAGTGTTGGCACTATTTGCTTTCCACCTCCTACACAGCAGTTTTGTAGAAAAGGCTGAATATAGCCTGCAGCTGGTGCTCAAAATAATGGCTTGGACCCCACTGTTAACAGATGTAGTACAGTAAATTTAAAGAAGCAGGTGGTTACCATCACCTATACTACTGATGACAAACCACTTAAAACAGATTGTGTTATGAAGAAACCAGGTGTAGTCCTTGAGAGGGTTGTTACTGTTGCACATCTGGTTTCGGCTGTGGCAAGAAAGCCCCTCAGTGTGACTTACATTATAATTCTGAAGGGAATTACTAGGCGCACTGGCAGGGTTCACTGTTACACTACACAGTTTACTCATTTAACCTGCCAAGGAGTATAACATGCCATTTTGCAGAATCTGGACCTAACACTCTTTCAGCTGTAGAAAGTTCATAGGCTCTTCACTATGAGAATAAATTGCCTTGACAGCCTGGGTTACTGAGATAGATTTCAAAAATTGAATCTCATCTTGGTATTATCTTGGAGGATAGTGAGCATCAATGTCTTGTTTTCTTGAACATGAAATGCTCTCTTTTCTTCGATTCCATCTAGAACATATCAGTGGGAGAGCAAGGACATTGAGTTGATCAGCTTTACCCTCTCCACTAAAATAATGGCAACCATGGCAACCAATAGAAGTTTATTCTTCATCAAATTGGCTATCTCTGCCATTAATAAAACACCATTCCTTTCAATGATTTAAAAGGGGCCTTGATGAAGACGTAAGCATATGCAAATTGCAGTATAAGACAACTACTAGTAAGCTTTTAGAAAACTGTTAGACTGTAGACCTATTAAATAACCTGTGAGTAACAACATTTTAACAGAAGGAATTATTATAAAAAGATAAAGCATGGATCTACTGATGTGACATAGAGCACTGATAAGTAAAAGAAAAAAACAGATTACAGGAAATGTGCAGTATGATTTCACAGAAAAGTATAGTGCAGTCGGTGGGTAAAATTCATAAAAAAAACTGCACAATGCACACGGTTATTGTGCGTATCAAAGGTCATGTCAAACATTAATACAGAACATATAGAACTGCAGTTAGCAGTGAAACACTTTAACATGCCAGAGTATAGTACTGCAGGTACAACATATGTAAGTAAAATATACATACTGCAGATTCAAGCATAAATGCAGCAGTCCAGTTCCTGAAGGATATATAGTATGTGCCAAGAATAACTGGACAGTGGTCAGACAGGTGATTACAGCACAAACTATAATGCAGGTCAACTTATGTGGTGGAGAGTGGCACAGCCATTATCAAAAATATGACTGGGCCCCATAACAGACAGTGATAGTAGAACCAATGGACTACCTGATCCATACACATAGGTACTTCTAAGTTTATTTTTTATTTATTTTTTTGTTTTTTTTTGTCCAGGATAGAGTGATGATCCCTTGAATCATGTTCAAGCATATCCTGAACACAGTAAACAACAAAATATACAAGCATTTAAACTTCACAGTTTGTTTTTTGGCAGAAAAGATTTTGCAAGTCATTTGATAATATACATTTGCATTCACCAGGACAATCATTTCCATATAGATAGGTGCACCCTCTCTCCCTGTGACAGCTGGACAGAAGGAGAAATGTACAGGGTGCCACAGAAAATGCCTCCCACTATAAATGAGGCTAATAGCTGCTGTGACCATTACAGCTACATAAACCTTTCAGGAGCTTATTGGAGATATGATGAGAATATCACACGCATCAGCAAGTTATCCTTAAATCAGTTTCACTATGCCTGTTGTCCCAGGCAGTCACACAAAAATGTGCCCCAGACATAAGTAGAAGGTACACCAGTAATGTGGGGCTTAGCAGAAGCATGTCAGCAGTTGGCAGTGATGATACCCATGCCTACAGAAAGAGTTGTAAATGTCACTCAGTATATGCAAGTGGTGTGTGACCACTCTGGTCAGATTATAGATATCTGTGGCAAGAACCCTGGAGGCAGATAACGTAATGTCTTTGTATTGTGCTCTGGCAACCTGCACCATGCCTTCGAGATACTGTCTGGAGTCATCCCTCCTCACTCCTGTTAGAGGGCCAGCAACAGCAGCAGAGGAGGCAAGCAACATCTCCTACCATAAAGCATACAATATAATTATGAGTTTTTGTAGCGTGGAAAATTCTGGATGAGCAATGCTTGCCTACTCGACAAGACCTGCTGCTTTTTCATGATTTGCTGCATCCTTCATAATGTGACACCACACGGCATGAACACAGCCACAGCCATTTTACTACTATGATTTGGAGACAGTCCAAGTGACTACAAACAGAGCATGCTAACACCTAAACAGCCTGCACAAAACATAGAGACACATGTATAAGAGCACAGTGATAGCAGGTCATTGCATAAAGTAAGCCCAAAATGAAAGAAAAGTACTTGTGAATGTGTGAGCTGTGAATTATGAAACACAGAACATTGCATTTAAGCCATTAAGCAGTACATACAGACTGATGGGATTATATTATTCAGATTGTCATCATATCCCAGTCAAAGCAGCAGGTGGCCAGAGCAAATTACGTTGTCATCACAATAATAACAGAGCAGATTTAGCTCTGCGATGTTCATCATATTGATCATTGCTGCAGTAGCTTTACTTAGATAAGTCTCCTTTGGGGAAATAATCTTCCATTTAATAATTTTTCTTATTATTTCTACTTTCCTCTTCAGGAAAATGATTTTAAAGGTTGGAGTTTGCCATTTAACAGACGTCACAAGACTGTATTGTACTTTTAACCAGAATCACACTTTTTTTTCCTGTGAGTTTAAAGGTTGTTTAAAGTAACTCAACACAATTTTTCTGCGATAAAATTGTGCTTATTTTACTTTGTGGTGCTGACATAGTGTTTTAAGGTGATTTTTACTGTGCTTGACTGGGGAAAAAGTAACTTTTTAAAGACTTTATTTTTACCAGAATGTGATGCTTGTTTTCCCTGGGAAAGAGGCACTATTTTTGGCTTGACCATGGATGGAACTCAGCTCCAGAGTTGGTCCTTCTTCCAGCAACAAAAATAAAACTTTATGCAAACAGGCTTTGCCACCACAGCAGGCTAGCAATTTGCCTCAGCTGCAGGTGGGTGACACTGCTTTGGCCATTTGTTGTACCTCAGGCTACTCATCTTTTACCCCATGTCCCTGTGATGTAACACCTATAGCCACTATGGACCAGGTATTAGCCATGTCCTCTGCAGCTGTTGGAGTCCCTCAGTAGGCAAGGGGGATACACTCTTGTTATTTCTGGAAGAGGGAACAGGGAAGGCTTCGCTGTTTGTCAGAATGTTGTGTACATCCTTAGGGAAGATGCTATGCCACTAATTAATGCTGTTGGACCCATTTTCCTGACTGAAGCAGAAAGATAAGCATGCATCTACTCCTCCACAAATTTCCTTAGGCAGGGGTTACTTACTGGATCTGGCTCAGGGTTTAATGTATCTACTCCTCCATAAATTTCCTTAGGCAGGGGTTACTTACTGGATCTGGCTCAGGGTTTAATGCATCTACTCCTCCACAAATTTTCTTAGGCAGGGGTAACTTACTGGATCTGGCTCAGGGTTTAATGTATCTACTCCTCCACAAATTTCCTTAGGCAGGGGTTACTTACTGGATCTGGCTCAGGGTTTAATGTATCTACTCCTCCACAAATTTCCTTAGGCAGGGGTTACTTACTGGATCTGGCTCAGGGTTTAATGTATCTACTCCTCCACAAATTTCCTTAGGCAGGGGTTACTTACTGGATCTGGCTCAGGGTTTAATGTATCTACTCCTCCACAAATTTCCTTAGGCAGGGGTTACTTACTGGATCTGGCTCAGGGTTTAATGTATCTACTCCTCCACAAATTTCCTTAGGCAGAGGTTACTTACTGGATCTGGCTCAGGGTTTATTGTATCTACTCCTCCACAAATTTCCTTAGGCAGGGGTTACTTACTGGATCTGGCTCAGGGTTTAATGTATCTACTCCTCCACAAATTTCCTTAGGCAGGGGTTATTTACTGGATCTGGCTCAGGGTTTAATGTATCTACTCCTCCACAAATTTCCTTAGGCAGGGGATACTCACTGGATCTGGCTCAGAGTTTAATGTATCTACTCCTCCACAAATTTCCTTAGGCAAGGGTTACTTACTGGATCTGGCTCAGGGTTTAATGTATCTACTCCTCCACAAATTTCCTTAGGCAGGGGTTACTTACTGGATCTGGCTCAGGGTTTAATTCAGGCTATGAATCCTTCTTGTAAGGTAGTTCTGATAAAAATAGGAATGTTTCCTTTCCTGAAGAGATTCAGTGTTATGAAGATGGACAGGAGGATGAAGGGTTTTCTCCTCAGATTTCTGATTCAGGCTCAAAGGAGAGCTTCTTACTGTAGGCATCTCTCTTTCTCTGAGACTGTTTCTAGAATGTGCCACTGTTTTCAGTGGGAGAACACTGGGATTTCTCAGTCGCTAAGAAACTACTATGAGCTGTTACAGAATGAATTTCCAGAACCTGTACCCATTTCTCCATTTTTTCTGCCTTAGAGGATGTGTGAGTTACTGCCTGTAATTTTCCTGGCAGTCAACTGGCTGTTCTTAAAAAGGAAGATAGGATGTATAAAGTTCCTCAGTCTTTTAGGTTTTTTGTACACTCTTCCCAAACCTGATCCAAGAGTATAGCTTTAGTTAACCTTTGGCTGTTTGGCTGCTGAACACTAGTTAATTCCAATCCTAATATTTCTGCTAAGGATGGGAATATTATTGATAAGTATGGAAAAGCGTTAATGCTTCTGCAACTTCAATTTTCAGAATTTTAGATTACCGGGCTCATATGTTAAAGTCTGTCCTGATGAATTGTGATAATATGAGGAATGCTTTGTCTGCAGTTTCTTCTTGTGAGGAAAATCTGCCTTAAATAATTTTATGTCGTCTGTTAATACTTCTTCAAGGACTATGGCCATGGGTACTGTTTTAAGGATGTTTGTATGGCTGCATTCTTAGAAACTCCCAGATGATGTTTAAATGAGATTTTACATTTTTTGGACAGAGATTTATTTTTTGGCCCCTCTGCTTCATAGGTGATCAAAAAGTGTGATGAAAAGGGTAAGCTGATACAGGAAATCTCTAAGACTTTCAGTCCTCCTTTTCCAAATTTTCTAAGGGATTCTCTAACTCCTCATCCAATTTTGGTGAGAAACAAAATAAACAGTCTCAACAAAGTATAGGTAAACAGCCATTTAAGAAGAAATGGCAAGGGGATCCAAGAAAAATTCTAGAAATTCGTAAATCAAGGACAGTCCAACATGTCAGAATGATTGTTTAAGACACTTTGTTCAACCCTACCCCACTGGTACCCTCTTTTGTCTACCAGAAAGTCTGAATCTCTACAACTTTTTTTTGGCAACAGATAGGCTCAGACAAATGGGTTCTGAAGATTATTCATCAAGGTTATAGATGGCAATGAGAGGAACTTCCTCCTTTCTAAGGGGTAATTCCTCATCCTATCAGCTGTCCTTCATCACATCCAGGTGGGAAAGGGGTGTATTCAAGAATGTTTTAGTGCTAAAGAAAGAAAATGCTTGGAGACCAGTTCTTGAGCTTTCTTTCCTAAACCTGTTTGTGATAGTAACCAAATTCAAAATGATGTCATCCCACAACCTGTTACCTCTTCATTTTGATTCAGGTTTCCTGGTAACACTAGATTTAAAAGCTGCATATAATCACATCACTATTTATCCAGGTTTCAGGCATTTCTTAATGTTTTGTGTGTCTGGACCATATTATTAGTTCTGTGCCTTACCCTTTGGACTATCCACTGCACCAAAAAAGTGTTCTCAAAGTGTCTACCTCCAGCTATTGCTCATTGTAGGCTACAAGTTACCTGCATTTTTCAATATTTTGATGATTTGCTTATTTTCCAGAACCTGTACCCATTTCTCCATTTTTTCTGCCTTAGAGGATGTGTGAGTTACTGCCTGTAATTTTCCTGGCAGTCAACTGGCTGTTCTTAAAAAGGAAGATAGGATGTATAAAGTTCCTCAGTCTTTTAGGTTTTTTGTACACTCTTCCCAAACCTGATCCAAGAGTATAGCTTTAGTTAACCTTTGGCTATTTGGCTGCTGAACACTAGTTAATTCCAATCCTAATATTTCTGCTAAGGATGGGAATATTATTGATAAGTATGGAAAAGCGTTAATGCTTCTGCAACTTCAATTTTCAGAATTTTAGATTACCGGGCTCATATGTTAAAGTCTGTCCTGATGAATTGTGATAATATGAGGAATGCTTTGTTTGCAGTTTCTTCTTGTGAGGAAAATCTGCCTTAAATAATTTTATGTCGTCTGTTAATACTTCTTCAAGGACTATGGCCATGGGTACTGTTTTAAGGATGTTTGTATGGCTGCATTCTTAGAAACTCCCAGATGATGTTTAAATGAGATTTTACATTTTTGGATAGAGATTTATTTTTTGGCCCCTCTGCTTCATAGGTGATCAAAAAGTGTGATGAAAAGGGTAAGCTGATACAGGAAATCTCTAAGACTTTCAGTCCTCCTTTTCCAAATTTTCTAAGGGATTCTCTAACTCCTCATCCAATTTTGGTGAGAAACAAAATAAACAGTCTCAACAAAGTATAGGTAAACAGCCATTTAAGAAGAAATGGCAAGGGGATCCAAGAAAAATTCTAGAAATTCGTAAATCAAGGACAGTCCAACATGTCAGAATGATTGTTTAAGACACTTTGTTCAACCCTACCCCACTGGTACCCTCTTTTGTCTACCAGAAAGTCGGAATCTCTACAACGTTTTTTTGGCAACAGATAGGCTCAGACAAATGGGTTCTGAAGATTATTCATCAAGGTTATAGATGGCAATGAGAGGAACTTCCTCCTTTCTAAGGGGTAATTCCTCATCCTACCAGCTGTCCTTCATCACATCCAGGTGGGAAAGGGGTGTATTCAAGAATGTTTTAGTGCTAAAGAAAGAAAATGCTTGGAGACCAGTTCTTGAGCTTTCTTTCCTAAACCTGTTTGTGATAGTAACCAAATTCAAAATGATGTCATCCCACAACCTGTTACCTCTTCGTTTTGATTCAGGTTTCCTGGTAACACTAGATTTAAAATCTGCATATAATCACATCACTATTTATCCAGGTTTCAGGCATTTCTTAATGTTTTGTGTGTCTGGACCATATTATTAGTTCTGTGCCTTACCCTTTGGACTATCCACTGCACCAAAAAAGTGTTCTCAAAGTGTCTACCTCCAGCTATTGCTCATTGTAGGCTAGAAGTTACCTGCATTTTTCAATATTTTGATGATTTGCTTATTTTACAGAGACTTTTTCAAAGTGTCAGAAATCTCTCTGTCTCTTGGGTGAGAGATCTCTACTCAAGCTGGGAACAAAAGTGAACATTCAGAATTATTTCTTGACTCCTTCTTACAGGATTGCAATTCTGGGATGTCAGCTAGATACCATGGTTTAAAGAGCTTTTCTTCCACAGGAAAAAAAAAAACAGATCTATATCTAGATCTATTTTTATGGCTTTCCACTCAGACTTCAGTCACCGCATGGGGAATACCTCAGGATTTTGGGTATCATGGCTTCTATGATTCTCATGATTCCCCTGGCAAGACTCTGCATGAGAAAAATACAGTGGTATCTGAAGATTATTTCATCCTATATCCAGCACTCTTTGTCTTTTCAAATCCCAGTGCTGGGATTTGTCAGAAGAGAAATCACTTGGCAGAGACAACAGTTATCCTTAATTCCAGGGCTCCACTTCCATGTTCCAAAGCAGTCAGCACAGATGCCTTGGAGTTTGCTTGGGAAGTGGTTTTAGGAGGGGTAACCATGCAATGTGTGCAGGACACTAAAGACAGATGCAAGAATGTAAATATAAAACATATGCTCACCTTGACCAAGGCACTGAATCATATTCGGTTCCCAGGACCTCTTCAAGTTGTTACAGACAATACGACAGCCATGTGGTACATTAGTAAGCAATGGGAAACCAGGATGTACCCCCTTTGCTAACTAGCCATTGACGTATGTATTACAGGGTTGCTAAAGAGTGCTACAGCTGTAAAGAGATGTTAACTGGTTTACATGCGCCTGCATATCTAGTGATGCTTATGAAAAGTGTACAAATGCATCCATAGCTGTAAAAATATGTGCTGCATATAACAGCTACACTCTGGCAGTTATATGTATGTAATAAAGACCCAAGTGGCATCATTACATAAGACAGATATCTGTATCAGAAAAAGTAAGATGGCATAGTCGCAGTGAAATATTTGGGCAGTATTGTGATGGTTCAAAAATTCAGAAATATTGGAATAATTAGTGCAGGTAAAATACAAGGACCCAATGACAGCAATATGGATAGTGTTCGGATTCAAAGAAGGGTTCCAATGGGAGTGGATGTGCATTAGGGTTTAACTCTTAGCCCACTGATGCTCATATTGGTGATGGACTACATTAGCAAACAGGAGGAGGCAGATCAGCAAAGTTGCTGTATGTAGTCAATATGGCATTTAAACTGTTTTTGTATATAAATTGCATTCACTCTTTCCACCTTAGCTCAGGTCAAGGCTGAAAAGGGTTTGTAGGCTTTAGTTAGGCAGTTAGCAATTTGAAGTGTGACTGATTGCTTTCCACTTGGATAAAAACATTGACTATAAGTGTATTTGTCTGAAAATCCACATTTAGAGAAAGTCATCATGCATTTAATTTTATTGTGCTTAGAATGTAACCATATTCATGACCATTACACTGAAAAATGTTCTCTATGCCTGAGACATGGCAGTGTTCCACCTTATTATGTGTGTGTTCATGTGTGTACCTGTGTGTGCAAGTGTGTGTGTATGAATCTGTAAAGCGTGTGTGTATGAAATCAGTCAGATTTTCATCTGGTTTGGAGGAGAAGGAGGAATGAGTTTTAAGAGAAGGTGGGAAGTGAATTATTTATGCAATGGTGGAGTGAATGATAATTGTTAAAAAGTGGGCTGGGGGTTGGAGTAACTATTAATAGGTTCATAAGTTGGTACTATACAAGCCTAGCCATAACAATTCCCTGGCTATTTCTTAAGGTGTTTAACTGAAAGACACAAAGTACAGGGTTTGATTCTCACCTTTCAGAAAAATTGGTTAGGCTTAGATGGCAGCTAGTCTAGAACTTATTTTTTGTTGTGGGTTGGCATAATGGTTAAGGTGATTACCTAACAAACAAAAGGGATAGTGTTTGATTCTTACTGAGGGAAATTAGCTAGGCTTAAAATGGCTCACAAGGGCACCTAAGCTAGTACTTACCTATAAACCTATGAAAAAGAAAACATAAATGTATAATGTATCACAACAAAAAAAATGTTTGCTATGGTTTGTTTTCTATGTTTACCTATGATGATGTTTACAATGAAAGAATTTAATGAATGCATTGCAAACACAGTTATTTAAAAAAAATAGTCCAAGAGAAAATGGTTCCCATATGAAAACTTGCATGTTCATCTATCAATTAATGAACACTATTCATAAGCATCTGGCTATTTTTACAAGGGAATGTAAGTATTAAGAGATGAGTTCTACTTTGGAATATATAAAAACACAGAAAGAAGATGACACAAAATTACTCCAAGAAAAACACAAAGAAGGAGGAACAGCATACAGAAACAACATTACTTCAAAATAAAAAATGCATAAAAGAAAAAAAATGAAAAAAAATTAGTATTTTGTGATGCATAAAAATATATAAAGAATTTGGTAGAAACCTACTCAAAGAAGGGCAAAAAGAAGCAGAAACCGCACCCAGAAATCTTAGGTGGAAACTATGATCAGTACAGTTAAAAATGAAATAATTTTCAAATAAACACGGAAGTGGAGAAAGAAAGAAAGAAAGAAAGAAAGAAAGAAAGAGAAAGAAAGAAAGAAAGAAAGAAAGAAAGAAAGAAAGAAAGAGTACTGAAGAATACTAAAACCAGATAAAATGAACTACAGTTGGATTAGGTTGTATGGATGGAAAAGCCAGGCAGAGCTTTCAAAACTAGTATTTTCCTGTCAGGAACGGGAACGTTGATTTATCAACTCCTTTGATTTGAAGCACTAGTAATAATGGGCCTGAATGCCATCTATTTTACAAGTATGGCTAATGAAAAGACACCAGAATCCAGTGATTCATAAGGTAATAATTCATAATGAGATTCTTCCTAGATTTCGTAGAAACATGAGTGGAGATTTATTTTATTTATTTATTATATTTATTTAATTTATTTACTTTCTTGTTATGTGTTAACTGGTATAGAAAACTGATCCAAGTAGACAATTTTCAGGCATAGCCTGGGACAGTATAGTGGACAAAAGATAATAAAGATGACATTTTGAAACAGATGCATGTATAGTGATTGATATAGTAACTCTTTTAAAAAGCAGTGGAAGAAGAATAAAGTCTGTGAACTATTCAAGGTGGGACATGTAGTTTCTCTTTAGACTTAGGCCATATATACACTTCTAACTATTGCTTGGGAGCAAATCAGAAAATAGAAAGCAATAAAAAAAAAGACTAAAAAGAAGAAACAATAACAATTAAATCATTAGGGAATTCTTTCCAAGTCCTCCGTCAAACGGTCTAGAAACAAAGAAAAGGCATTTTCAACAGTTTCTTCTTTGGTATGTCTAATCTGTTAAACTCATAAAGTCTGACTGCATGAGAAACAAAGAAAAGGCATTTTCAACAGTTTCTTCTTTGGTATGTCTAATCTGTTAAACTCATAAAGTCTGACTGCATGATTTTTTTTTTGTTTTTTGTATGATTTAAAGGTTCATAGAATATTTGGGCTGAATCAGCAAGTGTGTCAGAAATCAGTTAGTATCTCCACTGGGAACTGACTGTAAAAAGTTGATGAGGCCTTTTTAAAGATCCAGCAAAATATGTTGCTTGCCTCTTCTTGCTCAGGTACCAGGGTAGATAGAAATATTTCTTCCATACCTATAATGTCAGCAAAATCTACTGGATTGTCCTCCCTTACTCCCTTCAAGATTAGATTAGAACCACTTCACACAGATGGTAATGATGTTTTGTCAATGTCAGCTGTGGCCACAATGTTGGGACCGCATCCTTCAAAGTGGACTTCTTCAATGTTGACTCTGTGAAAGCAATTATAACCTTGCACTGTCGGTATGCTCTCTGTGATTTTAAACCATGTCTCTGTGACAACGCAGATGTCAGCATTCTCTAGGATGAAGGGAGTAGAGTATTTGTTTAACCTCCCAGCATCGAGCAGTAATACCTTTAGATTTTCTTGGTTTGCATTTGCTATGTCAAAAGTTCTTTAAGTTTGGCATTGCCTAAAAAAGGCACTATGGGGAGAAGACAATGTTTTAAATAATATTCAAAAGCCTAGAGTGGAGAGGTGCAGACTATCCCTGGCTAAGCAGCGTTGTCTGTTGACCATCTCCTTCCATGCTGACAAATATTGCATCCCCATAGAATGGCACCAGAAACAAAGCCAATTGTTAAAGCCGGCCATCTTTTGTTTGTAATGTGGCATCATCCTTGGAGAAGGTAAAATGCTGCTCAATCCTAGGCTCATACCAGCCTGAGACACATATTCCGAGAGCTCCATGATGTTTCTCTCCATATAGTCTAGGGAGGTACATCTCAGGTCATTTACTTCCACATGCACTATGACTGAGTTATACTGGCATTTGTGGTCCAGTGACCTGAGTGCATGTGTAATGTGGTTGATCCTAGCCCCTGATAAGTAACTGACTGTGAATTTCTCCTTACTCAGCCTGGTGAGAGGGACATTAAGAGTACTTTTGTGTGAGAGCTTTGCCTCCAGTGACATTGTGTATCTCTCACATACCATATCAGTTTGTTTGAGAATTAAGTGGCTGTCAATAAATGAGGCAATTTCTACATTGCCTCAGGATGCCCATATCCACCAAGCTGGTAACTGAGATAGTGGCAAAGTTCATATCCATGGCAAGAGACTCTTTTTTCTTGATTAGACTGTTGGAGTGTGAATATAAAGTAATGTCTGGAGTACTTTTGCAACTCTGGGGACAGTGCTTGTCACTGCAAACTACTTGTCCTGTGTGCAACTAGGTACTAAAATTATTGTGATCGATGGAGAGATAATTATTAACCCAAGCTTCCAAGTATTAGACTACTTTTTCATTTGAGTAGGGTTATTGTTGACGCTATATGGCGAGTGGTGGTTTGTCTGCCAGATGCAAAAAAGGTGCAGTTTTTGGCATTTAACTGAAGCCCATTTTTAATTCACCAGGAAATTTCAAGTGTGAGAGCTTTGCCTCCAGTGACATTGTGTAAATGCATCTCTCACATACCATGTCAGTTTGTTTGAGAATTAACTGGTTTTCCTGCTGGAAGACTTTTATGTCAGAAAGGGATTCAACAATGACTTCCATTTTGCAGACATCTGCAAACTTGGTTAGTCATAGATCCTGTTTTTTATTCTGTAGGTCAGAGAATTAAATACTGAACAAAAGGAGTAGTCACAAAAGCTACTTGTTTTGACAGTTGAAAGCTCAAGTAAATGTTACAGGGGTACTTCCTGATTGTGCTTTTCCTGTTAGTGTATGAATGATGAATAGCAGTGTTGACTTACTTCAATAAGTGTGCAGTTTAGCAGAGGTAAAGTAGTACATGTTGTCAGCATCTTTATTTTGTGGCACAGTGTAAGTCATAAAATAGAGACATTAATAGCATTGGTTACTGAGGAGTCATTTTAAGCTACTCTAATTGTTGGACATGATTGTTTGGTAGTTGACTTAGAGAATTAAGGAGCTGCCACCAGGCTGTTTTCTGTGGCACCAGTGGTGCCACGTCTGATTCCCTCAGCCTCCATTACCTAACTACTTACCCAGACACTGTTCCTGGGCTGAGCCTGAAGAAGGTCCACGCAGATCCGTTATCTACTCTGGAAAGCAAATAAAATAAATGGTATAACTTGCCGCCGCACTGATTTAGAAGGAAAAATCAGCAAATTCCATTACTTCTTCTGTGTACTGAGCAAGAACCAAGCAGTGACTGATAACTGCATTGCACTGCAATGGAGCCAAGCCCTGTTAATGGACTTTATCACACCATGCATATGTGTGTGTTGTCTGTCATCTAGTGACAAATAGTAAGTCACAAGATTAAAGATGCCAGCTCCAGATAATGTCATTATGATAAGATTTACTTAATTAAATATAAATACCTAAAAACACACACACACACACACACACACACACACACACACACACACACACACACACACACACACACTTTCACAAGTAGTACCAGAAGCCCTACTTGCTTTCAGTAATCACTAATTCCTGTCTGTGTAATACTGCTGGAATATGTCCAAACCCAGAACATACTTTACTTTTTCCCCAGGCTTTAATATGATGTACTGGTGTACAGTGTTGATCACTCCATGAGAGTATATCCACGGCAAACGATCATAGTACCATTTTTTGGGGGGGTTTTTACACCTTGCTCATTTGTATATTTTTGATCATAAATTGATAAGCTGTGAACTTGCAGTTCATCTTTTTTAACAACAGCAAATAATGTTTAACTGCAGAAAAATTGATGATCATGGACAAGCAACACAGAGTATTATGGCTGTGACACCTTCACAAATGTTGTTCCTGATACCCGATAGAGAGAAGGGATAGCCGAATATAGGCAACATGATATTTCTCTTTATTTTTCCTGATTACAATAAATAATTTGGTGCATTGCTGGCATGTGGCTGTAGGAACAAGATAAAAATAAAATAAAAATGTGTCTGCTTTTAAGTGCTGATAACATTTAAAACTAATTTAACCTGGGTCTAGGTGATAACAGACAAACAGAAAACTCAATTTTGTGTTAATAAAGCTGTGATGTACTGCAAAATAGTAAATAATTCTAAATGATAATGAATGGCTAGTGAAACTGAAACAAGGCCACAGCAAGCAGTGTAGCAGGTTTGTCAACACGGCTTACTTGAAAGTTATTGAATTGGCATGTTGTAGCAAGTTTATTACTATGGTTTAATGCTAAAAAAATAAATAAATAAAAGCTCACGAGAGACAGTAGTCCTAGCACCTTTAACTGCTGTTTGACTGCAACTTTGAAGGCTTTTTGCACCACAGTTTCTATACTCCACCAATATGTTGAGCTTGGGTATGCTTAAGAGAATACAAAAAGAGACATTTTAAAAGGTCATTATGTATAACCTGAAATGAAAGAGGCAAGAAGAGACAAAAGAATGTTAAATACCTTACATTTAATATATTTGCAGAGTTCTGCCTGGCACTTGGGTTTTCTAGCCTATTTACCACCAGGCCACCAGCTGACCCTTCCTGAGGCTCATTATAACACCTTATTGCAGCCAGTGTAGGCCTAGCTCAACCTGTGATAAGGCTCCTGTCATTCTAATATAAGGGAATTGTTATTCCTTACCCCCCATCAGCATGCCAAGAAGAGTGCCGCAGTACATAAAGTAGCTCACACTGCATACTTTTACTTAACGCACTTGCATGGACTGATGATTGGAGTTGTGAGTCCTCCTTTACCAGAACGTCAGCAAGCTGTTAAAAGTGTGCAAGTTTTTACCAGAACACTCCAATGAGAAAATAGAGGAGCCAGTCAGCTGTTTTTTATCTTTCTTCCATATCCCAACCAGCTCTACCACTGGTCTGGGTTAAGTTTACCACTGATGACATAAGAAAGCTAAGAACAAGAAGCCAACAATGTTTGAAGCTAGGCTTTAATAATACCCCCTCAGATCCAATGGAAATAGCTTTTTTTCTAGCTGACTAAGTTAGGGAATATTTTATCCACTCACCATTATAGCTATTCAACAGATTACACCTTCCCAGATATCCCATTAATTACCATGGAAGAAATCCTCTCAACCCTCTCAGAAATTAAGAACACCTCATCCATGGGTCCTGATAACATACTAGGTTTCCTGATCATCAGTACCAAATATTGTCTATCTGTACCCCTACCCATTCTCTTTAATCTAAGCCTCTCTACTAGTTACATTCCTGAAGCCTGGAAAACAGCTGTTCCAATGTTACTCAAGAGTAGACCAACCATGAACTATGATAACGTTAGACCCATTAGTTTAATTAGTCACATATGTAAAGCTGTGGAATGCATTATCTCAAACCTCATTAATCTAGGCATTGAAAACTTCTTAACTTGAACTTTCATCAGTTCAGCTTTATCAAAGGAAGTTCCTGCGTCTTTAATCTTATTGATGTCTTTGACAAAGTCATCAAAGCGGTAGATTGTGGCTGCGCAGTGCATATAGCATATCTGGACCAGGCCATTGCCTTTGGCACTATTGCCATTGCAGGCATTATTGACGCACTTGTAAATCTGAATATAACTCTTTCTGTTGTATGGTAGCTAGCTCTCTGGTTGTCTGATAGAAAACATGTGGTTAGAATTATAGGTGCCACTTCTAAAAACAAAGAAATGTTACCAGTGGTGTACCACAAGGCTCAGTTTTAGGAGCTCTCCTGTTTAGTGTCTATTTTTCAGGCCTTCAAGCCAGTACTCATGGCCTATGGTTATCTAAATTTGCAGATGAGCAAATTGGATGGTATTTGATCTTCTATTGACTTTCAATTGTTCCTGCATGGGAAAGACTATGTTAACGAATGATGTGTGGGCAGTCATCTTAAATTTTATGTATTATTTTATTTATTATTTGTTAACTGCGAGTTTCCAGCTTGGAACCTAAGCCAATTTTCAGTGGAGGCCCAGAAAGAAATACTCCAGACGCATGTCTTTCTAATGTGGGAGGAAACCGGAGCTCCCAGAAGAAACCCAGACGAATGCAGGGAGGACATGCAGACTCCACACAGAAGGCACCCCAGCCAAGAATCGAACTGGAAAACCTATTGCTGTGAGGAGACGATGCTACCGCTGCACCACTATGCCATAATTTTTCAAATTAAAATGTGAAACATATAGCATTGTTCATTTTGGTAAACAAAACATTTTCATTGCCAAATAGGTGACATACCACTTCAGTCAGAAACTATCATAATAGATCTAGGCACTGTTGTTGATGATTCCTTATTTTTCACCATCATGCCTCTGCACTAGTTGGAAGGACTTCTGTCTGGCTCATCTAATTAGTAAAAACAAAAAGAAGTACAATGAAAGTGAGTCTTAAAACAGGTTTACTAAGAAAACTTAAAGCGCTTTTCGCTTGTACCTAAACAAGCTTCTTCAGAAGTTAAAACCGATTACATACACATTCCATTTAAATCACAAATATGGTGACGTTATACAACCTGCCCATGCGGCGTAAACCTGACCTTAAAGGTATAAATGTTATATGACAAATTTTAATTTAATTTAAAGTTATTTTTAGGAAAGGCCGAAACTTGAAAAACATTTTTGGAATCAGTAAGACAACCTATACCGCGGGTGACTGGTATGTTTAAATGCGAAGCGTGCAATTATTGCAAATTTATGGCAACAATGAATTCGTTTTTAATTAATCATGTGCAATATAAAATCAAATTTAGGTTTAATTGCCAATCTAAAAATGTAGTCTATCTAGCATGCTGTAAATCGTGTTCCGCATATTATATTGGAAAAACCGAATGTAGATTACGGGACAGAGTATATGAACATCAATATGCAATTTCCAAAGGAAAATTAGATAATGTATTAGCCAAACATGTCCATCAATATCAGGACCATGAGTTTACATATATGGCAATTGACCAAGTAATCCATCCTATAAGAGGTGGACCAACACCTCTTTGGCTAGAGGAACTTGAATTAGGTTGGCAAATAAAACTTAATGCTTATAGATACCCAGGTTTAAATGATATGTGTTCTATTGGATGCATCTTGAAATATAAAAATACTTGTAGATAGATCTTGGATTTTAAATGGGCCCTGGATACGTTAATCCTGGTGTAAATAATTTAGTTTGAAACAAGTATCCATTAGTTATAATAGTCTGCTAGTTTATGGACTGATAGGTTCAAGGTTCATAGGTTCATAGATTCCTACTAGGCTATCTGCCCTAGGGCATTTATAAGCCTAGCCAGAATGTGTTTGGCTTTCGCCACCCATTTTAAATTAATTTTGCTATGCCCTTTTTTGAGGTTAGTATACTGTGCCTCTGTCTAACAGTGACACAGAAGTGATACCCGGGGTAGACCTATGATCTCCCATCCACTCATCAAGATTCCTCTTGAAGAGAGTCAATGAGGGACTCTGCCTAACCTGGACCGGGATTTTATTCCAGAGTGAAGGGAGCTTCTGGGTTATGAATCTGTCCCTCCAGCATGTCCTATTTATTTCAGTGCTGAGGTTCAAGTCTCTCGAGCACGTAGCTCGATGGGATTTGGATTTTCTGAGGTGCAGCATATCCATTAATTCCGGGTTGGACATGGCTTTATACGTCAGGCACAGATCACCTCTGAGCAGGCGGTATGCCACTGAGTAGAGCTGGAGTTTCTTTAACTGGGTAGCATATGGCATCTGTTTGAGCCCTTTGATCCTCTTGGTGAGGTACTTTTGGGGTCTTTTCAGTTGCTGCAGGTGTCTGGTAAGGTACATCCCAAAAGGGGCATTGTACTCAATTATGGGCCTGATGAGGGATGAGTAAAGAGGCACGATGACCTCTCCTGATCTAGATATGAATCTCTTCATGATTAGGTGGGCTATATAAAATGTTTTTCTAACCACTTTGGCCATGTGGTTGACAAATGAGAGATTGCTATCAACTTGGGTCCCCAGGTCCCTAATTACTTCTTCTGTACTTAATGGATTACCACCTATGTGGTAATTTGTGGGCACTTTGTTTTTGCCAAAGGGGATGACTATACACTTTTTGGCATTTAACTTGAGGTCATGGCTCTGGCCCCAGTTGTCTGTTTCTATGAGGCCCTTTTGGAGAATGCTTGTGTTGGCTGGAGAGTCAATTATGGCGCCCAGTTTGCAGTCATCTGCGAACTTGGTCAGCCACAGTCCTTCCGTGTTGGCCTGTACCTCCGAGAAACATATACGGAACAAGGGAGGTCCCAGAACTGAGCCTTGTGGGATGCCACTTGTAACTGGTTTGGAGTCTGACATGGCTCCAGCAATTCTAACCATGTGGGTTCTGTCCTTGAGCCAGTTTGCAACCCATCTAATGACATAGGGGTTTATATTTAAGCTGGTGAGCTTATCTATAATGCCCGAGTGGGGTATTGTATCGAAGGCTTTTGTGAGGTCCAGGTAGGCTGTGTGGACCACCTTCCCCTCGTCAATGGCCTTGGTGACTGTTTCAAAGAAATCGACCAGGTTTAAGAGGCAGGATCTGCCCTTAACAAAGCCGAACTGGGTAGGATCCAGTGAATGTAGGTCCCCAATATCTTTATTTATGAGGTCCATGATGATCCTTTCCATAGCTTTGCAGACCAAGCTAGTCAGGCTTATGGGGCGATAGTTTCCAGGATCCATTGAGGCACCACCTTTGTGGAGAGGGACCACTGTTGCTGTACGCCACTCTTTGGGTACATATCCTATAGTAAGGCTGAGATTGAACAGTAGTTTTATGTTTGGGGTTAGCTCTTCTTGGAGTTCATGTAGGACGCAGCCTGGGACACCGTCTGGTCCCATTGATGCTGTGTTTTTTGCTTTGGAGAGGGCGGCTCTTACCTGTGCATCTGAGATGTCGGGGGGGCAGCACTCTGCTGGGATAGATATTTGCCCTTTTGGTGGGGGGGGTATTTGTGCTGAACCTGTCACCTAGGATTTTGGCAATGTCTGTGGGTTCGGTGTATTTTTTGTCATTTTGGACTAATTCTGAGCATATCTGGGAATTACCACCCAGGTTCCAAACATAACTAAAGAAAGCCTTGTGATTATCCTTAGTGTCCTGTGCAATTTTTCTCTCGAAGCTGTCCTTAGACGATTTTATGAGTGCCCATAGTTTTTTGCTAATACTGATCAGAGATGCCTTCCCTTTTTGGGATTTTGCTCTGTCATGTAGTAGCTTCCTCCTTCTATTTTATAGTTTGTTTATGGCTGGGGTCCACCAGACAGGATGTCTACCTTTGGAGGATTGGGTCTTGGTTTTATTTGGGATTGCATGATCCATGCATTCCTGAAGGTGTTCATAGAATGCATTTATAAAGGATTCTGCGGTCTGGGCCATATTTTCCACAGGCCTGGGGGCTTTGAAGGATTCCACCTCGGTTTTGAGGAGTGTGAAATTTGCTTTAGAGAAGTTTTTTACTGTGGTTTTCTGGGCAGGGGGTGGGGTCGGGATGTGAATATCCAGTGAGATTAGTTTATGGTCTGATCTTATCAGTGAGGGATACACTTCTGGTCTGGAGCATAGAATCCCCATGTTGGTGATGATCAGGTCCAGTATGTTTTCCCCTCTTGTGGGAGTGGTAACAAGTTGTTCCATAGCATTTGAGTTTATAAATTCTAGAAACCTTTGGGCTAGGGTGTTGGAGCTAGAGTAATGCTCCCAGTCTATGTTTGGGTATTTGAAGTCACCCAATATAATGGTGTTTGGAGAGACCTTCATATTTAACAGTGTTCTCAGGAAGGCCGAGTGGGGGTTCCTGGGTTTGGGAGGGTGGTCCGTAGCAGGCTATAAACTGGAAGGCAGTTTTGCCCACTGTTAGTTGCACATGGATAGAGTCTGATACTTCGTGCTGTGCCACCAACCTGGAGGTGTGGGTATCTTTGACAAATATTGATACTCCCCCTCCTTTTGTGGTTCGGTCCAAGTTTTGGGGCCGAAAAGCATGGTATGAGGTATAACCTGGTAGTGCTGGGGTGCTCTCGGAGCCTTGAACCAGGTTTCTGTTACTGCACAGATATCGATGTTCTCCATGCTAAGGAGAGTTTCGAGTGCATGCATCTTGAGGTTTAGACTTCTAGCATTGAGTAGCATTACTCTTAGTTTCTTATCCCTTGTGATACCTATGGAGGTGGGTTTGTCTTTTGAGCCTTGCTTAAAAAAGGCACTATGGGGGTTGCAAGAGCCTTTGCCAATATCCGAAAGCCCAGGGATGACAGGTGCAAGCCGTCCCTAGCGAAGCATCATGGCTTGTCGAGCATGTCATCCCAGGCTAACAGGCATTGGATCCCCTTTGAATGACACCAATACTTAAGCCAATTGTTGAAATTGATCATCTTGTCTTCATATTGTGGCATCATTCTTGGTGAGGGTAAGATGCTACTCAAGGTCAGGGTCATACCGGCCTGGGCTACATGCTCAGAGAGCTCCTTTATGTCTCTTTTCTTGTAGTCCAGGGAGGTACGTCTCAGGTCATTCACACCAGCATGGACAATGACTGAGTCATATTTGTACTTGCCTTGGAGTGACCTGAGTGCTTGTGTTATGTGGCGGATCCTAGCGCCTGACAGGCAGCTCACCGTGACCTTCTCCTTGTTCAGCCTGGTGAGCGGGACGTCAGTGTGCCTGACGATAGAGTCACCTATTACAAGTGTATCAGGTGTGTTGTTTAGCCTTAAGGGCTGTGACTGTTTGGCACACTGGCTTTGTGAGCTATGTTCTGCACGTGTTTTGTTTTGGGGTAGCGGTTGCTTGGGTGTCTGCTTTGGAGGTCTCTGCTGCTTAGGCAGATATTTATTTAGAGCCTCCGAGTATGTTTTTGTGTGTTTATGTGTTTGGTTTGCTGTCGGGGTAGGTCTATGTGAGACTGGAATTGTAGTGAGTGTGGTTTCCTTCTCCTCCTGACTGGTTACGCCAGTACTGAGTTGAGAGAGCTTAGCCTGCAGTTTGGCTATATGGTTGCATCTCTCACATGTGTTGGAATTTGTTGGGAGGAGGAGAGGGTTGTCTGTGTACATGAGGCAGTTGTAACATTGCCTCAATATTCCCAGATTCACCAGCTGGACCGGAGAGGAGATTGACAACTGACCTTTGGGCATGCTAGAATAGTATTGGGAATTCCTTTATAATTGAAAAAAAGGGCCAATGGGGAACAAGGTACTCAAGGGGAGTTTGTGAGGGTGTAGTGCTTTTAATTTTTTAGTGTTGACTTATATAATTGTTTTAGTGAGCAAGTGCCAGGTAACTTAAATGCAATGTGTTACAGGTAACTTAAATGCAAAAACAGGGAAACCGCCTGGCCTCAATGGGACGATCAGCATCAAACCAGTTTTGAAGCTAAGAAGAGCTAGGTTATAGCCTTGTTGCTGAAATTCCTCAACATAACAACTCATCCACACACTAAGCCAAACTATATGGGTAATTATTGTCTTGCAATTTTTTAAGTCCTCACCATCTCTACCACTAAATTTATATCTATGTCACTGATTAATGTCTATTAGTAACTAATTTAACTTAATATTACAGTTTCTTTTAGCAATATGTAACCATTTGTAACTCACTCAGCACACTCAATACAAGTGTCATTGAATTTTCCAGTTTAATTTGAATTTTTAACTCCCCACTTTTAAATTCTTATTAGTGAAGCCTTGTGTTCAAAACCTGATTTCATATTATTTATATATATATATATATATATATATATATATATATATATATATATATATATATATATATGTTTTATTGTTGGTAGTTGATGTTTAATGAAATCAATTCTCAGTCTATACCTTTAACTCACTAAAGCACTTTACCAACAAGTTTTTCCAATTAAGACCATAATTACCAGGATATATATGGAACATTGGAACACAGAATTTTTGTAACACTTGATAAAGCTCAGGATTGCCTGAGCGAGAGCGCTTGTGTGATTTTTAACCTTGTGATTTGTGTAACTTTTAATCCGAGAACTCTGCTATTAAAACTATTTTCAGTTTGCAACCGAGAACTGCTTCCTTCTTCCCTGGTCGTGGACTAATTCTTCTTTGGTTACTGTTGCTCTGGTTTTTGTTTAAATGCAAAAACGACAAACAGTAACTTTCTTTCAAGTGAAACAAGGAAATAAGTACAGTAAGCAATGCAGATATCACTAGGGATCCACAGAAGCACTGAAAAGCCACGTTTTAGGTGGAATTAGCGTTTCAGGGAAATAACAAGCAAACAAACAACAAGCATACAAACAAAGCTAGATTCAGCAGGCCTGAATCTAGTCTATGCTATAGCAAACAAGGTGTACCAATTTCACTAAGAAACAGTTCAAATATGCAGGCACTATAAGCCTTTAACCAGAAATTCCCAGCTCAGAAGGGCAGAGTCCAGCCTCTCCTCCCACAAGAGTGCAGACCATGAACCTTCCTAATGTAAAATAACTGGCCTGAAGCCCAAGTGCTTAAACTAGAACTAATACACTTTTAGAATAACAGCCACTGAGCCCTCAATCAGCAGTTCCCAACTTAGAAGGATGTAAGCTACCTGTCCTGCCACCACAGTGCACGCCACAAACCTTCCTAATGTAAAACAACTGGTCTGAAGCCCAAGTGCTTAATCCAAAAGACTTAGAATGATAGCTACACTTTAATCAGGTTACTACCAAGCAGTAATAAATACAATTGAATACTTTATAAAATCAGGTTGTCTCCTAATTGATATATAAACTTTTCCTTAGTTATGTGATTTTAGATGGTGTCCTTTTTGTGGATTGTATGTTTGTATTTATATACATCATATTTTGATTAATATTTAGATTATTGTAAGCCATGTAATTAGTCTGGTTATTGTCAGTGGTTTTAGACAGTTTGAGGGTGTTGCTGTTATCTGTTTTAATAAATTAAATTAAAATTTGTCATATAACATTTATACCTTTAAGGTCAGGTTTACACCGCATGGGCAGGTTGTATAACGTCACCATATTTGTGATTTAAATGGAATGTGTATGTAATCGGTTTTATCTTCTGAAGATGCTTGTTTAGGTACAAGCTTAAAGCGCTTTAAGTTTTCTTAGTAAACCTGTTTTAAGACTCACTTTCGTTGTACTTCTTTTTGTTCTTACTAGTTATTGTGTTGGTTGGTCGATGGCACATCTAATTTCCAAAGGGTAACCATTTAAAATCTTTGGACTTGCTTTTGTTAGTCACATAATGCTGAGACTGAATGGCTGACAAAAAGAACTTACATGTACAAAGTTCGAGATTACCACCTCTCTGAATATTGCCTTTTCTCCAAGGTATGGAAATCTCAGAGTTAGTATATTTAAGTTTGGCAGGCCCATCTGCAAAAAAGAAGTTTAAAGAAGAGTGATGCTTGACTTTGACAATCACTACGCTCCTGCATTTTTGGATTTTTTTTTGGCGTGTTAGTTCTCATCATTATGAGTGCCAACATTTCAGTAGGCAGTATTTCCAAAGACATCTCCTCTAGATATAAAGAAGTCCTAATTTCTCTTTACTCTTAACTCATTAGACCCATTATTGAATATGGTTCCCCTTTGGGCTTGTATATATCTAAACATATCATTCAACTAGAGGATTAACTTAGATTCTTAAATGAAAAGATCAGTGGCCTCAAAAATATTACTTTATGAGAACAGACGGGTAGACTTTTCTTTCTATTCTTGGGATCTTGTAGACTCCTTGTGGGTATTTGTGACCAACCTTTCCAGTCTTGAAAGATATAACTTGATCTCCTTTTCCTTTCCAGAACAATTGGTTCCTTATATACTTAGTTAAGGAAACGAACTCTTCATCAATAAATAAATAAAACACATTAGCATGTCATATTCATACCCCGATATATCCCATACCTCTGGTACTAACTACTGCTACAAGTTAAGCAGAGTAGGACCCTTATCGCCTTCAAGATAAATCTATGTAATCAGTTGTGCAGCCTCAAATTCTCTGCTGGTCTGTCTTGTGCTGCTCGTCTTGAGGTTGGAGGGAACTTGAATATGGTTTATCAGCTAGACTTGCAATGGTATGTAGACTGCTTAGGACTTACCTATGAACCTGTGATGAGACAGAGTGTTCTGCCTCTGAACCACAAATTACTTGGTAAAGAAAAGGTATTGGATGAATAGTATAGGCCTGTAGAAGATGCATTGATGTGAAAAATGGTAACATACTCCAAGAAAGCCTGGAACAGGCATACGATAATTTAAATGAAGAATTTGAAAATGAATTTGAAAACGAAACTGCTCAGTGTGATTTAATTTTATTTAAATATATTTACTTCCTAATTTGCTGTGCAAAGGCATAACCAGTGCTGTAAGGGCACAGCTAAATTCACAATGTAAAGGCATTTTTTGTTCTTAACATAACCAATATACCACATGATGTATTTATTCTGATGCTGGCAAGAAATGAGAATACCTAGAAGAATTCCATGCAGACAAAAAGACAATATGCAAACCCTATACAAGCATTGCAACACAAAAACCTTAGCTGATCTACCATGCTGCCCTTCGCCTGCTGCTTATGGAATCATTAAGGAATTAGGAGGCTAAATAGGCCAAGTGGACCACATCTGCTTTCAAAATATGGATTTTTACTTTTCTAAATTAGGAAGAAATGCTTTCTCATAAATAATATTCAGCACCTTCTCTCATCATCAGCATGCATGGTGTTCTTTAGAGAAACTATATTCTACCAGCTCTACTGCAAGTGAGACCAGATATTATATACTAAATACGAGTTACTTATTGGCTAGTATCATAAAGTGCATATCGACTGCATAGCATCCTAATGTTCTTGTGGTATGACTCAGCTGTTATCACCTTGTGTTAATAATTACTGGCTAGCCATAAGTATTCTACTCTATTTGTCTGTAATCTGTTTATCAATGCAGAAAGCAGGCCCAATACTGTAAAATTACTTGCATGCACCATAAAGTAGACAATTGTTGCTGTTGGGATTCAGAAAGACCTTGCAAACTAAAGTATTTTCTTAATGGTTATATGGCTGGATTTACAGTATTGAAATGCAAATACAGAACAATTTGTATGGACTGTTTTTGTGCTTAATTTTGCTTCTCTTTTCTTTTCCTGGCTTAAACATTTTTTTATGTTAAAGATGATTTTGTAATCATCAATGGATTATGGATTATGTTGAATAATAGAATGGGATTTGGTGGGAATGTAAACAAAATAAAAAAAAAAAAATATATATATATATATATATATATATATATATATATATATATATATATATATTCTGCACCTCTGGATCCACATTATATATCTTTAGTAAGATCAATTATTGAGTATGGTATTGGATTTTGTGTGTACTCAAAACCAGATTTTAAAAAGCTGGTAACAATACAAAATATTCTATCAGGAAATTAGGGATGGTGATAATATCGTTTATGAAGCGAGATTAAGAACATCAAATTTGTTTTGGTATGTTATAGGATTATCATGTGTGATTTAATTTGGGTAAAAAAAGTATTTCAATAGCCATGAAATGGAAGCAGAATAAAAAAAAATATGAATAAGAAATTAGGTAGAGATTTTTTTTTATATACTTTAGAGTAGGTCATAAATGGTATTTTTACCCTGGGAAGTGAGGTCAGCTAACAGCTTCACTAGTTTTAAGAGGAAACTGGACAAATGGTACAGCAATAAGGTCTTTTTGACTTTATCCTTTTGAAGTTTGGCTTATAATAATCTCATGTGAGGTTTAAAAGCTTGTCTATAACACTGGAACAATGTACTTAGATGGTAGCACCAATTTACTTTTGTCTTTTAAATTATAGCTCAAACAATTTTTGCTGTGTCATTTGCTACTAGGTTATGACTTCATAAGATGGATCAAAATGGATGCTTGCTTCTTTTATAGCTTTTTCTTGTGCAAATCTGACCCATGAAAATGAATCTAAAACAAAGTAACTAAAGTTGTTGAAGCACAGGCTTTGAAAGAATTGAAGATCACTAAAGCACAGAAACCTAAAATGGGCAGTCCTGCTGCCCTGTGTGATCACAAGGTGATGATTTCTCCATTATAAGAAGCCCTCAGTAAGTTGCTGAGTGAGTTTTCAGATATTGTAGGAGAATTTATGGGTTTCACACAAATAATGGAACCTGCCAAATGTTGCATTTCATACCTAATGGACTGGCAGGCTATATAGATCCATTTCCTCGGAGGCGAACTTAAAGATTGAAACCTTCAGAGCAATTTAATAATTTGAGACATTCCAGAATCTATTTCCCAGTACTTACTAGCTACCATGTAAGAAACCTTTCCTGAGCTTTTCAATAATTCTAAACGGAGAGACAAAAAATACTGAAAATTAACAGTGACTCACTTTTCAGGCCAGTTTCTTACAAACTATTCATGCTCTAATTAGGAAATTGAATAACTACCATGATGCCTGGCAGATATTTTCAGTGGTGAAATTAAATGACTTCTGTTAAGAATGTAGCTAATTAAAATTCAAACAGTCTGACATCAGAAATTACATTTAGATGCAAGCCATAAAAAATGTTAAAATTCCTGTTCAGCATCAGATTACTTTCCAAAGTAGGTAGCTGGGGATTCTAATTTTCATGAAAAATTCAAAGAGACATCAGGTAGATAATGCTTAGGAGGTTGCAAATCAGTTCTCTATCTTATTTCCAAAGTTTTGATTGAATTGTGCACTGCTTGATATTTAAACACTCTTCTTTCTTAAAGATTTCTTTTTGCTGTACTAGGTATTTGGGAAGGCAATTATTTATGGACATGTTAAAAAATAATATTTCTATTGGGGGTGTAATTTTAGTAATCATATTTTTATAAATGTTTTGTTTATATTAATCATTTATTTATTAATGCATTTTTATTGTCAAAAGTTCTCAAAATGAGTTTGGAGTATTTTTTGATCAAGTTCAAGAAAATGAGCTTGGTTGTTTATTTATCTATTTATACTTGTAACAGTCAAACTAAATATGTTAAATGTTTAGATAGCTTTGATGTACACCAGGAACCATTAGTAGCTCTATGTATTTGAAACATACTTCAATTAATAATTTTTTGCATGTGTCACTAGTGCTCATCAATAATGGTTTATTCATTCTCTTCCCTTCTGAGAATGTTGACAAGCCATAATCTGCTCTGAAAAAAATGCTTTCTTTAGGTTGCAGAAAATATTATACTTTGTCACAGAGGCATGACATACTTATGAGAAGGTACATTAATTTCTACAGATTTGTTGATGAATACTAGGCTAACCATCCTGTAAGGCCATTTTAAACCTAGACAATAATCTGAGATCAAAATCAACTCTGCACCTTGTACTCATGAGATAAAGGCCTTAACCATTATGCCAAACCCACTCTACAAGGAGCATCCAAAGTCAAATGGTGCATGGGTTACTCACTCTAAAGACCTTAACCCGGTATGTGACATTAATAAAACTTGCTGGAGGGACAGATTTGTCTCCCAGAGGTTACCACACCTTTGGAACAGACTCCCACTTCATGTCAAACAGAGCATCTATTTGGCCGTCTTCAAATGCAATCTGGACGATTGGATGGGTAACAGTAAATTCACCCCTGGTGGTCCACATGTGTCCTTCTTGGACAGGGACAATACGTGCTGATCATAGAAATAAGAGTATAACTAGGCTAGGCTTATAAGGGCCCTATGACCATTAGCCTATTATCTTCCTATGATCCTATGATCCTATGCTCAGCTCAATCTGATTTAGGTTCATAGGTTTATAGGAGGTTACTAGGCTATTGGCCCTAAGGCCTTTATAGGCCTAGCCATGTTATGCACTTGTTCCCTTATTGACCAAGTTGTATGGCCTATATTTGCAGTGCAAATCTATCATCAGCACCGACTGCCTTATCCAAGAGGGACATGGGTGAGACACTCGGGGTAAATTTATGGTTTTAATCCAGTTAGTTCCCTATTACCAGATCGTAAATGAAGTTTGTCGAATGTGTCTTGATCGGACCAAAAACAGCGAAAAGGCAAAATAGTGAAGCTGCTTTTTTTCCCCAGGGAAAGAATTTGCTTGGCCGCTTTCGTTACCTTGCTGTTTTTGGCACTGTAGTATGATCTCAGAGTTGGCATATTTAAGTAGGGGAGGTGGGGGGGCACAGCCCACCTCACTGGGGGGTGTGGGGGGCTTCTGTAATATTTTAAAGTTTTTTATTTTCTATTTCGGAACAGTGATTTTTTTCCCTTGGAAAAAATCATTGTTCTGAGGTTTCAACATTGTAAGCTTTCGCTTATATGAGGGTGATTATTTATTGTTCATTGTTATCAGCATGCAGTAAGATAATATAGACCTGTTAAGCTTAAATAGGGTCATTGAGGAGCTCTGTTTTACATGAATTGGGAGTTTGTTCCAGAGGAAATTCCTGTAGGAGAGGGATTTCTCGGGACATGTATAAGGTGAATTTATTTTGCTACTTGCCATGTTCCTTTTGTGGAAACCTATGTTTATTACCATGGATTATCTTTTAGAAGGGTTATGTAACACTGCCATCAACATTTTCTATAGGATCTCCCCAGATGTTATGTATTCAGTGGACCATTCATATTTCATGAGCCAGAGGGCTCTTGAAAGTTTTTGGTGCCTTAAGGGTGCTGTTTTTAAGCACACAGCTTCTGTTAGGGAACATAGTATCAATGGTCACTTTTTCAGGCCAGCTGAATCACAGAGTTGCTATGCTGGTGTGTTGAGTATGGATTACCCTGCTCCTATAACCCACATTTTATTGGACAATCTACCCAACAAGTTCAGGTTAGAGTATGAGAGTATTTTCAGGACATGAGACATATAAATGTTGCAAACCCAAAAGTCACTTATTTCATCTTGGCACATAATAGGAATCTGGGTGCCCTAAAGTGGATCATTTTGTATCACTGTCTCACTGCTTATTTATACATTAATTGTTTCGATAGTTTATTAAAGAAGGAAGCATGGTTTATTTTGCATATGAATCACTTCAACACAGAGATCTTAACCGTGATCATAACATTTAATATTTGTTGGAAATGGATCTTCAATCTAATTAATTATATTATTTATATATATTTATTTGTGCTGACTCATAACATTATTCACTTTATTATTGTTTGTAAAATTCTGTTGGTCTGCTTT